>NW_028132447.1:0-33470 GCF_964374135.1 Grampus griseus | reverse complement strand
CCAAAAAGTGCGTATGCGTTTTTTCCTGAATATATTCAGGAAAAAACGCATACGCCCTTTTTGGCCAACCAAGCAAGCTTGCAAAGGAAATCTGCACTACAATGAAGTCTCACTTCCCCCTGGTCAAAAGGGCCATCTGGAAAAAGTGTAAAATCCAGAAAGGCAGGACAGGCCATGGAGAACTGGGAGCCTTGTTATGCTGATGGGAGGGATGTAAATTGCCAACAGACACTCGGGAGAAGTGTATGGTGTTTCCTGAAACATCTAAAAAACAAAGCAACAGAGCCTAGGGCACTTCCACTTATGGTCCTATAGCTTAGGGAAATTAAAATCAAAAAGACACAGCCACCCCAAAGTTTGGGACGCCTCTGTTTACAAGAACCTCATTTACCGTACAAGTTCAATATCACAGAAAGTGAAAAATGGATAAAGAACTTGTGGTACTTACGTACAATGCAGTATCACTCAGCAATGAAATCTATGTCATCAGGCCCGTAGCAGCATAATGAGTGGATTCATGTATGATGATTCTAACTGAAATAATTTACACAGAAAAAGAAACATCATAAGATATCAGTAATACACGGAATGTAAACTTGGCTACACAGGAACTGAATTACAGAACAGAACAGGGTCTCAAATTTAGAAAATCAACTTATGCTTACTTAAGGGTAAAGGTGAGTTGGGGTGCTGCATAAAACCAGAGATTGAAATGAGCACAGATAAAGTTCCTTAAGCCAAATATGGAATAGACAAGAGCTACTCCTTGCTCAACGAAATGGACTCAACACCCCATATTAAACGCCTAAGAATGTACCTGACTAGTAAGTATCTTAAAACCTATGGATTGCTATGTCTCCGAAAGAGAATCAAGCATGTGTACAGGGGCATAAACGCAGCAGTGATAGGATTGGAGAGGTTCGGTGAGCAAATGAAGACCCTTTGAAGTCATATTGCATGGTACCCATTCCACGGGTCTCAACTCTCCAGGTTTAAGGTATTCTTCCTTCAGCTAAAACATGCATGTGGAACCGAGAGTATGATCAACCATGTGATCGGGAGACGTGTTCAAATATGTCTCAGTTTTCGTACCCTGGTACTCGGGTACAACATTCCAGACGCTTTACTAACACTCTCCCCACTTGGACAGTCAGCGCCTTTAACCTCCTGTTTGGCCCAGTTTGCAATTTCTGCGGAAGATGAACAGGAATAGCGAGAACTAATGAGAGACTAGCTGGAGGTGTCTGGATGGGCAAATTTAACTCTCATTTCCCACCAGGAAGAGGAAATAACCAAAGGCTCAGCGTGCCATGCCGGAACCAGATTAGGGCCTGAAGCCATCCTGCGGTGTTGCGGCCAGCTTAAAAGAAAGCGAGTTGAAGAAAGGAGATCAGGGGCACTGTAATTCACAAACCTGCAGAGTTATAAATGACAGCTATCGTCCAAAAATATACTGAAGTAAGGCTGCCAAGAGGACTTGAAAGCGGGGCAGAATTGCAGGAAACCGATTTCAGGAGGTAGACTGGAATTGCATTGAAAGCATAGGAAAAGAGGCAGAACGTCCACAATGATGCACTTGGCCAAAAAGGGCGTATGCGTTTTTTCCTGAATATATTCAGGAAAAAACGCATACGCCCTTTTTGGCCAACCAAGCAAGCTTGCAAAGGAAATCTGCACTACAATGAAGTCTCACTTCCCCCCGGTCAAAAGGGCCATCTGAAAAAAGTGTAAAATCCAGAAAGGCAGGACAGGCCATGGAGAACTGGGAGCCCTGTTATGCTGATGGCCGTGATGTAAATTGCCAACAGACACTCGGGAGAAGTGTATGGTGTTTCCTGAAACATCTAAAAAACAAAGCAACAGAGCCTAGGGCACTTCCACTTATGGTCCTATAGCTTAGGGAAATTAAAATCAAAAAGACACAGCCACCCCAAAGTTTGGGAAGCCTCTCTTTACAAGAACCTCATTTACCGTACAAGTTCAATATCACAGAAAGTGAAAAATGGATAAAGAACTTGTGGTACTCACGTACAATGCAATATCACTCAGCAATGAAATCTATGTCATCAGGACCGTAGCACCATAATGAGTGGATTTAGGTATGATGATTCTAAATGAAATAAGTCACACAGAAAGAGAAACATCATAAGATATCACTAATACACGGAATTTAAACTTGGCTACACAGGAACAGAATTAAAGAACAGAACAGGGTCTCAAATTTATAAAACCAACTCATGCTTGCTTAAGGGTAAAGGTGAGTTGGGGTGCTGCATAAAACCAGAGATTGAAATGAGCACAGATAAAGTTCCTTAAGCCAAATATGGAATAGACAAGAGCTACCCCTTGCTCAACGAAATGGACTCAACACCGCATATTAAACGCCTAAGAATGTACCTGACTAGTAAGTATCTTAAAACCTATGGATTGCTATGTCTCCGAAAGAGAATCAAGCGTGTGTACAGGGGCATAAATGCAGCAGTGATAGGATTGGAGAGGTTCGGTGAGCAAATGAAGACCCTTTGAAATCATATTGCATGGTACCCATTCCACGGGTCTCAACTCTCCAGGTTTAAGGTATTCTTCCTTCAGCTAAAACATGCATGTGGAACCCAGAGTATGATCAACCATGTGAATGGGAGACGTGTTCAAATATGTCTCAGGTTTCCCCCCCTGGTACTCGGGTGTAACATTGCAGACGCTTTACTAACACTCTCCCCACTTGGAGAGTCAGCGCCTTTAACCTCCTGTTTGGCCCAGTTTGCAATTTCTGCGGAAGATGAACAGGAATAGCGAGAACTAATGAGAGACTAGCTGGAGGTGTCTGGACGGGCAAATTTAACTCTCATTTCCCACCAGGAAGAGGAAATAACCAAAGGCTCAGCGTGCCATGCCGGAATCAGATTAGGGCCTGAAGCCATCCTGCGGTGTTGCGGCCAGCTTAAAAGAAAGCGAGTTGAAGAAAGGAGCTCAGGGGCACTGTAATTCACAAACCTACAGTTATAAATGACAGCTATCGTCCAAAAATATACTGAAGTAAGGCTGCCAAGAGGACTTGAAAGCGGGGCAGAATTGCAGGAAACCGATTTCAGGAGGTAGACTGGAATTGCATTGAAAGCATAGGAAAAGAGGCAGAGCGTCCACAATGATGCACTTGGCCAAAAAGGGCGTATGCGTTTTTTCCTGAATATATTCAGGAAAAAACGCATACGCCCTTTTTGGCCAACCAAGCAAGCTTGCAAAGAAATCTGCACTACAATGAAGTCTCACTTCCCCCCGGTCAAAAGGGCCATCTGAAAAAAGTGTAAAATCCAGAAAGGCAGGACAGGCCATGGAGAACTGGGAGCCTTGTTATGCTGATGGGCTGGATGTAAATTGCCAAGAGACACTCAGGAGAAGTGTATGGTGTTTCCTGAAACATCTAAAAAACAAAGCAACAGAGCCTAGGGCACTTCCACTTATGGTCCTATAGCTTAGGGAAATTAAAATCAAGAAGACACAGCCACTCCAAAGTTTGGGATGCCTCTGTTTACAAGAACCTCGTTTACAGTACAAGTTCAACATCGCAGAAAGTGAAAAATGGATAAAGAAGTTGTGGTATTTACTTACAAAGCAATATCACTCAGCAATGAAATCTATGTCATCAGGCCCTTAGGAGCACAATGAGTGGATTCAGGTATAATGATTCTAACTGAAATAAGTCACACAGAAAAAGAAACATCATAAGATATCAGTAATACACGGAATGTAAACTTGGCTACACAGGAACTGAATTACAGAACAGAACAGGGTCTCAAATTTAGAAAACCAACTTATGCTTGCTTAAGGGGAAAGGTGAGTTAGGGTGCTGCATAAAACCAGAGATTGAAATGAGCACAGATAAATTTCCTTAAGCCAAATATGGAATAGACAAGAGCTACTCCTTGCTCAATGAAATGGACTCAACACCGCATATTAAACGCCTAAGAATGTACCTGACTAGTAAGTATCTTAAAACCTATGGATTGCTATGTCTCCAAAAGAGAATCAAGCATGTGTACAGGGGCATAAACGCAGCAGTGATAGGATTGGAGAGGTTCGGTGAGCAAATGAAGACCCTTTGAAGTCATATTGCATGGTACCCATTCCACGGGTTTCAACTACCGAGGTTTAAGGTATTCTTCCTTCAGCTAAAACATGCATGTGGAACCTAGAGTATGATCAACCATGTGATCGGGAGACGTGTTCAAATATGTCTCAGTTTTCGTACCCTGGTACTCGGGTGCAACATTCCAGACGCTTTACTAACACTCTCCCAACTTGGAGAGTCAGTCCCTTTAACCTCCTGTTTGGCCCAGTTTGCAATTTCTGCGGAAGATGAACAGGAATAGCGAGAACCAATGAAAGACTACCTGGAGGTGTCTGGACGGGGAAATTTAACTCTCATTTCCCACCAGGAAGAGGAATTAACCAAAGGCTCAGTGTGCCGTGCCGAAACCAGATTAGGGCCTGAAGCCATCCTGCGGTGTTGCGGCCAGGTCACAAGAAAGCGAGTTGAAGAAAGGAGTTCAGGGGCACTGTAATTCACAAACCTGCAGAGTTATAAATGACAGCTATCGTCCAAAAATATACTGAAGTAAGGCTGCCAAGAGGACTTGAAAGCGGGGCAGAATTGCAGGAAACCGATTTCAGGAGGTAGACTGGAATTGCATTGAAAGCATAGGAAAAGAGGCAGAACGTCCACAATGATGCACTTGGCCAAAAAGGGCGTATGCGTTTTTTCCTGAATATATTCAGGAAAAAACGCATACGCCCTTTTTGTCCAAACAAGCAAACTTGTAAAGGAAATCTGCACTACAATGAAGTCTCACTTCCCCCCGGTCAGAAGGACCATCTGTAAAAAGTGTAAAATCCAGAAAGGCAGGACAGGCCATGGAGAACTGGGAGCCTTGTTATGCTGATGGGCGGGATGTAAATTGCCAACAGACACTCGGGAGAAGTGTATGGTGTTTCCTGAAACATCTAAAAAACAAAGCAACAGAGCCTAGGGCACTTCCACTTATGGTCCTATAGCTTAGGGAAATTAAAATCAAAAAGACACAGCCACCCCAAAGTTTGAGACGCCTCTGTTTACATGAACCTCGTTTACCGTACAAGTTCAATATCACAGAAAGTGAAAAATGGATAAAGAACTTGTGGTACTTACGTACAATGCAGTATCACTCAGCAATGAAATCTATGTCATCAGGTCCGTAGCAGCACAATGAGTGGATTCAGGTACAATGATTCTAACTGAAATAAGTCACACAGAAAAAGAAACATCATAAGATATCACTAATACACGGAATGTAAACTTGGCTACACAAGAACTGAATTCCAAAACAGAACAGGGTCTCAAATTTAGAAAACCAACTTATGCTTGCTTAAGGGGAAAGGTGAGTTGGGGTGCTGCATAAAACTGGAGATTGAAATGAGCACAGATAAAGTTCCTTAAGCCAAATATGGAATAGACAAGAGCTACTCCTTGCTCAACGAAATGGACACAACACTGCATATTAAACGCCTAAGAATGTACCTGACTAGTAAGTATCTTAAAACCTATGGATTGCTATGTCTCCAAAAGAGAATCAAACGTGTGTACAAGGGCATAAACGCAGCAGTGATAGGATTGGAGAAGTTCGGTGAGCAAATGAAGACCCTTCAAAGTCATATTGCATGGTACCCATTACAAGGGTCTCAACTACCCAGGTTTAAGGTATTCTTCCTTCAGCTAAAACATGCATGTGGAACCCAGAGTATGATCAACCATGTGAACGGGAGACGTGTTCAAATATGTCTCAGTTTTCCTCCCCTGGTACTCGGGTGCAACATTCCAGACGCTTTACTAACACTCTCCCCACTTGGAGAGTCAGCGCCTTTAACCTCCTGTTAGGCCCAGTTTGCAATTTCTGTGGAAGATGAACAGGAATAGCGAGAACCAATGAGAGACTAGCTGGAGGTGTCTGGACGGGCAAATTTAACTCTCATTTCCCACCAGGAAGAGGAAATAACCAAAGGCTCATTGTGCCGTGCCGGAACCAGATTAGGGCCTGAAGCCATCCTGCGGTGTTGCGGCCAGCTCAAAAGAAAGCGAGTTGAAGAAAGGAGCTCAGGGCACTGTAATTCACAAACCTGCAGTTATAAATGACAGCTATCGTCCAAAAATATACTGAAGTAAGGTTGCCAAGAGGACTTGAAAGCGGGGCAGAATTGCAGGAAACCGATTTCAGGAGGTAGACTGGAATTGCATTTCAAGCATAGGAAAAGACGCAGAACGTCCACAATGATGCACTTGGCTAAAAAGGGCGTATGCGTTTTTTCCTGAATATATTCAGGAAAAAACGCATACGACCTTTTTGGCCAACCAAGCAAGCTTGCAAAGGAAATCTGCACTACAATGAAGTCTCACTTCCCCCCGGTCAAAAGGGCCATCTGAAAAAAGTGTAAAATCCAGAAAGGCAGGACAGGCCATGGAGAACTGGGAGCCTTGTTATGCTGATGGGCGGGATGTAAATTGTCAACAGACACTCGGGAGAAGTGTATGGTGTTTCCTGAAACATCTAAAAAACAAAGCAACAGAGCCTAGGGCACTTCCACTTATGGTCCTATAGCTTAGGGAAATTAAAATCAAAAAGACACAGCCACCCCAAAGTTTGGGAAGCCTCTCTTTACAAGAACCTCATTTACCGTACAAGTTCAATATCACAGAAAGTGAAAAATGGATAAAGAACTTGTGGTATTTACTTACAAAGCAATATCACTCAGCAATGAAATCTATGTCATCAGGCCCGTAGCAGCATAATGAGTGGATTCAGGTACGATGATTCTAACTGAAATAAGTCACACAGAAAAAGAAACATCGTAAGATATCACTAATACACGGAATGTAAACGTGGCTACACAGGAACTGAATTACAGAACAGAACAGGGTCTCAAATTTAGAAAACCAACTTATGCTTGCTTAAGGGGAAAGGTGAGTTGGGGTCCTGCATAAAACCAGAGATTGAAATGAGCACAGATAAAGTTCCTTAAGCCAAATATGGAATAGACAAGAGCTACTCCTTGCTCAACAAAATGGACTCAACACCCCATATTAAACGCCTAAGAATGTACCTGACTAGTAAGTATCTTAAAACCTATGGATTGCTATGTCTCCGAAAGAGAATCAAGCGTGTGTACAGGGGCATAAACGCAGCAGTGATAGGATTGGAGAGGTTCGGTGAGCAAATGAAGACACTTTGAAGTCATATTGCATGGTACCCATTCCACGGGTTTCAACTTCCCAGGTTTAAGGTATTCTTCCTTCAGCTAAAACATGCATGTGGAACCTAGAGTATGATCAACGATGTGATCGGGAGACGTGTTCAAATATGTCTCAGTTTTCATACCCTGGGACTCGGGTGTAACATTCCAGATGCTTTACTAACACTCTCCCGACTTGGAGAGTCAGTCCCTTTAACCTCCTGTTTGGCCCAGTTTGTAATTTCTGCAGAAGATGAACAGAAATAGCGAGAACCAATGAGAGACTAGCTGGAGGTGTCTGGACGGGCAAATTTAACTCTCATTTCCCACCAGGAAGTGGAATTAACCAAAGGCTCAGCGTGCCGTGCCGCAACCAGATTAGGGCCTGAAGCCATCCTGCAGTGTTGCGGCCAGCTCATAAGAAAGCGTGTTGAAGAAAGGAGCTCAGGGGCACTGTAATTCACAAACCTGCAGAGTTATAAATGACAGCTATCGTCCAAAAATATACTGAAGTAAGGCTGCCAAGAGGACTTGAAAGCGGGGCAGAATTGCAGGAACCCGATTTCAGGAGGTAGACTGGAATTGCATTGAAAGCATAGGAAAAGAGGAAGAACGTCCACAATGATGCACTTGGCCAAAAAGGGCGTATGCGTTTTTTCCTGAATATATTCAGGAAAAAACGCATACGCTCTTTTTGGCCAACCAAGCAAGCTTGCAAAGGAAATCTGCACTACAATGCAGTCTCACTTCCCCCCGGTCAAAAGGGCCATCTGAAAAAAGTGTAAAATCCAGAAAGGCAGGACAGGCCATGGAGAACTGGGAGCCTTGTTATGCTGATGGGCGGGATGTAAATTGCCAACAGACACTCGGGAGAAGTGTATGGTGTTTCCTGAAACATCTAAAAAACAAAGCAACAGAGCCTAGGGCACTTCCACTTATGGTCCTATAGCTTAGGGAAATTAAAATCAAAAAGACACAGCCACCCCAAAGTTTGGGACGCCTCTGTTTACAAGAACCTCGTTTACAGTACAAGTTCAACATCGCAGAAAGTGAAAAATGGATAAAGAAGTTGTGGTATATACTTACAAAGCAATATCACTCAGCAATGAAATCTATGTCATCAGGCCCTTAGCAGCACAATGAGTGGATTCAGGTATTATGATTCTAACTGAAATAAGTCACACAGAAAAAGAAACATCATAAGGTATCAGTAATACACGGAATGTAAACTTGGCTACACAGGAACTGAATTACAGAACAGAACAGGGTCTCAAATTTAGAAATCCATCTTATGCTTGCTTCAGAGTAAAGGTGAGTTGGGGTGCTGCATAAAACCAGAGATTGAAATGAGCACAGATAAAGTTCCTTAAGCCAAATATGGAATAGACAAGAGCTACTCCTTGCTCAACGAAATGGACTCAACACCCCATATTAAACGCCTAAGAATGTACCTGACTAGTAAGTATCTTAAAACCTATGGATTGCTATGTCTCCGAAAGAGAATCAAGCATGTGTACAGGGGCATAAATGCAGCAGTGATAGGATTGGAGAGGTTCGGTGAGCAAATGAAGACCCTTTGAAGTCATATTGCATGGTACCCATTACACGGGTTTCAACTACCCAGGTTTAAGGTATTCTTCCTTCAGCTAAAACATGCATGTGGAACCTAGAGTATGATCAACCATGTGATCGGGAGACGTGTTCAAATATGTCTCAGTTTTCATACCCTGGTACTCGGGTGTAACATTCCAGATGCTTTACTAACACTCTCCCGACTTGGAGAGTCAGTCCCTTTAACCTCCTGTTTGGCCCAGTTTGCAATTTCTGCGGAAGATGAACAGGAATAGCGAGAACCAATGAGAGACTAGCTGGAGGTGTCTGGACGGGCAAATTTAACTCTCATTTCCCACCAGGAAGAGGAATTAACCAAAGGCTCAGCGTGCCGTGCCGGAACCAGATTAGGGCCTGAAGCCATCCTGCGGTGTTGCGGCCAGGTCACAAGAAAGCGAGTTGAAGAAAGGAACTCAGGGGCACTGGAATGCAAAAACCTGCAGAGTTATAAATGACAGCTATCGTCCAAAAATATACTGAAGTAAGGCTGCCAAGAGGACTTGAAAGCGGGGCAGAATTGCAGGAAACCGATTTCAGGAGGTAGACTGGAATTGCATTGAAAGCATAGGAAAAGAGGCAGAGCGTCCACAATGATGCACTTGGCCAAAAAGGGCGTATGTGTTTTTTCCTGAATATATTCAGGAAAAAACGCATACGCCCTTTTTGGCCAACCAAGCAAACTTGCAAAGGAAATCTGCACTACAATGAAGTCTCACTTCCCCCCGGTCAAAAGGGCCATCTGAAAAAAGTGTAAAATCCAGAAAGGCAGGACAGGCCATGGAGAACTGGGAGCCTTGTTATGCTGATGGGCGGGATGTAAATTGCCAACAGACACTCCGGAGAAGTGTATGGTGTTTCCTGAAACATCTAAAAAACAAAGCAACAGAGCCTAGGGCACTTCTACTTATGGTCCTATAGCTTAGGGAAATTAAAATAAAAAAGACACAGCCACCCCAAAGTTTGGGACGCCTCTGTTTACAAGAACCTCGTTTACCATACAAGTTCAGTATCACAGAAAGTGAAAAATGGATAAAGAACTTGTGGTACTTATGTACAAAGCAGTATCACTCAGCAATGAAATCTATGTCATCAGGCCCGTAGCAGCATAATGAGTGGATTCAGGTACGATGATTCTAACTGAAATAAGTCACACAGAAAAAGAAACATCATAAGATATCACTAATACACGGAATGTAAACTTGGCTACACAGGAACTGAATTCCAAAACAGAACAGGGTCTCAAATTTAGAAAACCAACTTATGCTTGCTTAAGGAGAAAGGTGAGTTGGGGTGCTGCATAAAACCAGAGATCGAAATGAGCACAGATAAAGTTCCTTAAGCCAAATATGGAATAGACAAGGGCTACTCCTTGCTCAACGAAATGGACTCAACACCCCATATTAAACGCCTAAGAATGTACCTGACTAGTAAGTATCTTAAAACCTATGGATTGCTATGTCTCCGAAAGAGAATCAAGCGTGTGTACAGGGGCATAAACGCAGCAGTGATAGGATTGGAGACGTTCGGTGAGCAAATGAAGACACTTTGAAGTCATATTGCATGGTACCCATTCCACGGGTTTCAACTTCCCAGGTTTAAGGTATTCTTCCTTCAGCTAAAACATGCATGTGGAACCTAGAGTATGATCAACGATGTGATCGGGAGACGTGTTCAAATATGTCTCAGTTTTCATACCCTGGGACTCGGGTGTAACATTCCAGATGCTTTACTAACACTCTCCCGACTTGGAGAGTCAGTCCCTTTAACCTCCTGTTTGGCCCAGTTTGTAATTTCTGCAGAAGATGAACAGAAATAGCGAGAACCAATGAGAGACTAGCTGGAGGTGTCTGGACGGGCAAATTTAACTCTCATTTCCCACCAGGAAGTGGAATTAACCAAAGGCTCAGCGTGCCGTGCCGCAACCAGATTAGGGCCTGAAGCCATCCTGCAGTGTTGCGGCCAGCTCACAAGAAAGCGTGTTGAAGAAAGGAGCTCAGGGGCACTGTAATTCACAAACCTGCAGAGTTATAAATGACAGCTATCGTCCAAAAATATACTGAAGTAAGGCTGCCAAGAGGACTTGAAAGCGGGGCAGAATTGCAGGAACCCGATTTCAGGAGGTAGACTGGAATTGCATTGAAAGCATAGGAAAAGAGGAAGAACGTCCACAATGATGCACTTGGCCAAAAAGGGCGTATGCGTTTTTTCCTGAATATATTCAGGAAAAAACGCATACGCTCTTTTTGGCCAACCAAGCAAGCTTGCAAAGGAAATCTGCACTACAATGAAGTCTCACTTCCCCCCGGTCAAAAGGGCCATCTGAAAAAAGTGTAAAATCCAGAAAGGCAGGACAGGCCATGGAGAACTGGGAGCCTTGTTATGCTGATGGGCGGGATGTAAATTGCCAACAGACACTCGGGAGAAGTGTATGGTGTTTCCTGAAACATCTAAAAAACAAAGCAACAGAGCCTAGGGCACTTCCACTTATGGTCCTATAGCTTAGGGAAATTAAAATCAAAAAGACACAGCCACCCCAAAGTTTGGGACGCCTCTGTTTACAAGAACCTCGTTTACAGTACAAGTTCAACATCGCAGAAAGTGAAAAATGGATAAAGAAGTTGTGGTATATACTTACAAAGCAATATCACTCAGCAATGAAATCTATGTCATCAGGCCCTTAGCAGCACAATGAGTGGATTCAGGTATTATGATTCTAACTGAAATAAGTCACACAGAAAAAGAAACATCATAAGGTATCAGTAATACACGGAATGTAAACTTGGCTACACAGGAACTGAATTACAGAACAGAACAGGGTCTCAAATTTAGAAATCCATCTTATGCTTGCTTCAGAGTAAAGGTGAGTTGGGGTGCTGCATAAAACCAGAGATTGAAATGAGCACAGATAAAGTTCCTTAAGCCAAATATGGAATAGACAAGAGCTACTCCTTGCTCAACGAAATGGACTCAACACCCCATATTAAACGCCTAAGAATGTACCTGACTAGTAAGTATCTTAAAACCTATGGATTGCTATGTCTCCAAAAGAGAATCAAGCGTGTGTACAGGGGCATAAACGCAGCAGTGATAGGATTGGAGAGGTTCGGTGAGCAAATGAAGACCCTTTGAAGTCATATTGCATGGTACCCATTACACGGGTTTCAACTACCCAGGTTTAAGGTATTCTTCCTTCAGCTAAAACATGCATGTGGAACCTAGAGTATGATCAACCATGTGATCGGGAGACGTGTTCAAATATGTCTCAGTTTTCATACCCTGGTACTCGGGTGTAACATTCCAGATGCTTTACTAACACTCTCCCGACTTGGAGAGTCAGTCCCTTTAACCTCCTGTTTGGCCCAGTTTGCAATTTCTGCGGAAGATGAACAGGAATAGCGAGAACCAATGAGAGACTAGCTGGAGGTGTCTGGACGGGCAAATTTAACTCTCATTTCCCACCAGGAAGAGGAATTAACCAAAGGCTCAGCGTGCCGTGCCGGAACCAGATTAGGGCCTGAAGCCATCCTGCGGTGTTGCGGCCAGGTCACAAGAAAGCGAGTTGAAGAAAGGAACTCAGGGGCACTGTAATGCAAAAACCTGCAGAGTTATAAATGACAGCTATCGTCCAAAAATATACTGAAGTAAGGCTGCCAAGAGGACTTGAAAGCGGGGCAGAATTGCAGGAAACCGATTTCAGGAGGTAGACTGGAATTGCATTGAAAGCATAGGAAAAGAGGCAGAGCGTCCACAATTATGCACTTGGCCAAAAAGGGCGTATGTGTTTTTTCCTGAATATATTCAGGAAAAAACGCATACGCCCTTTTTGGCCAACCAAGCAAACTTGCAAAGGAAATCTGCACTACAATGAAGTCTCACTTCCCCCCGGTCAAAAGGGCCATCTGAAAAAAGTGTAAAATCCAGAAAGGCAGGACAGGCCATGGAGAACTGGGAGCCTTGTTATGCTGATGGGCGGGATGTAAATTGCCAACAGACACTCGGGAGAAGTGTATGGTGTTTCCTGAAACATCTAAAAAACAAAGCAACAGAGCCTAGGGCACTTCTACTTATGGTCCTATAGCTTAGGGAAATTAAAATAAAAAAGACACAGCCACCCCAAAGTTTGGGACGCCTCTGTTTACAAGAACCTCGTTTACCATACAAGTTCAGTATCACAGAAAGTGAAAAATGGATAAAGAACTTGTGGTACTTATGTACAAAGCAGTATCACTCAGCAATGAAATCTATGTCATCAGGCCCGTAGCAGCATAATGAGTGGATTCAGGTACGATGATTCTAACTGAAATAAGTCACACAGAAAAAGAAACATCATAAGATATCACTAATACACGGAATGTAAACTTGGCTACACAGGAACTGAATTCCAAAACAGAACAGGGTCTCAAATTTAGAAAACCAACTTATGCTTGCTTAAGGAGAAAGGTGAGTTGGGGTGCTGCATAAAACCAGAGATCGAAATGAGCACAGATAAAGTTCCTTAAGCCAAATATGGAATAGACAAGGGCTACTCCTTGCTCAACGAAATGGACTCAACACCCCATATTAAACGCCTAAGAATGTACCTGACTAGTAAGTATCTTAAAACCTATGGATTGCTATGTCTCCAAAAGAGAATCAAGCGTGTGTACAGGGGCATAAACGCAGCAGTGATAGGATTGGAGAGGTTCGGTGAGCAAATGAAGACCCTTTGAAGTCATATTGCATGGTACCCATTCCACGGGTTTCAAGTACCCAGGTTTAAGGTATTCTTCCTTCAGCTAAAACATGCATGTGGAACCTAGAGTATGATCAACCATGTGATTGGGAGACGTGTTCAAATATGTCTCAGTTTTCGTACCCTGGTACTCGGGTGCAACATTCCAGACGATTTACTAACACTCTCCCGACTTGGAGAGTCAGTCCCTTTAACCTCCTGTTTGGCCCAGTTTGCAATTTCTGCGGAAGATGAACAGGAATAGGGAGAACCAATGAGAGACTAGCTGGAGGTGTCTGGACGGGCAAATTTAACTCTCATTTCCCACCAGGAAGAGGAAATAACCAAAGGCTCAGCGTGCCGTGCCGCAACCAGATTAGGGCCTGAAGCCATCCTGCGGTGTTGCGGCAAGGTCACAAGAAAGCGAGTTGAAGAAAGGAGCTCAGGGGCACTGTAATTCACAAACCTGCAGAGTTATAAATGACAGCTATCGTCCAAAAATATACTGAAGTAAGGCTGCCAAGAGGACTTGAAAGCGGGGCAGAATTGTAGGAAACCGATTTCAGGAGGTAGACTGGAATTGCATTGAAAGCATAGGAAAAGAGGCAGAACGTCCACAATGATGCACTTGGCCAAAAAGGGCGTATGCGTTTTTTCCTGAATATATTCAGGAAAAAACGCATACGCCCTTTTTGGCCAACCAAGCAAACTTGGAAAGGAAATCTGCACTACAATGAAGTCTCTCTTCCCCCCGTTCAAAAGGGCCATCTGAAAAAAGTGTAAAATCCCGAAAGGCAGGACAGGCCATGGAGAACTGGGAGCCTTGTTATGCTGATGGGAGGGATGTAAATTGCCAACAGACACTCGGGAGAAGTGTATGGTGTTTCCTGAAACATCTAAAAAACAAAGCAACAGAGCCTAGGGCACTTCCACTTATGGTCCTATAGCTTAGGGAAATTAAAATCAAATAGAAACAGCCACCTCAAAGTATGGAACGGCTCTGTTTACAAGAACCTCGTTTACAGTACAAGTTCAACATCGCAGAAAGTGAAAAATGGATAAAGAAGTTGTGGTATTTACTTACAAAGCAATATCACTCAGCAATGAAATCTATGTCATCAGGCCCTTAGCAGCACAATGAGTGGATTCAGGTACAATGATTCTATCTGAAATAAGTCACTCAGAAAAAGAAACATCATAAGATATCAGTAATACACGGAATGTAAACTTGGCTACACAGGAACTGAATTACAGAACAGAACAGGGTCTCAAATTTAGAAAACCAACTTATGCTTGCTTCAGAGTAAAGGTGAGTTGGGGTGCTGCATAAAACCAGAGATTGAAATGAGCACAGATAAAGTTCCTTAAGCCAAATATGGAATAGACAAGAGCTACTCCTTGCTCAACGAAATGGACTCAACACCCCATATTAAACGCCTAAGAATGTACCTGACTAGTAAGTATCTTAAAACCTATGGATTGCTATGTCTCCAAAAGAGAATCAAGCGTGTGTACAGGGGCATAAACGCAGCAGTGATAGGATTGGAGAGGTTCGGTGAGCAAATGAAGACCCTTTGAAGTCATATTGCATGGTACCCATTACACGGGTTTCAACTACCCAGGTTTAAGGTATTCTTCCTTCAGCTAAAACATGCATGTGGAACCTAGAGTATGATCAACCATGTGATCGGGAGACGTGTTCAAATATGTCTCAGTTTTCATACCCTGGTACTCGGGTGTAACATTCCAGATGCTTTACTAACACTCTCCCGACTTGGAGAGTCAGTCCCTTTAACCTCCTGTTTGGCCCAGTTTGCAATTTCTGCGGAAGATGAACAGGAATAGCGAGAACCAATGAGAGACTAGCTGGAGGTGTCTGGACGGGCAAATTTAACTCTCATTTCCCACCAGGAAGAGGAATTAACCAAAGGCTCAGCGTGCCGTGCCGGAACCAGATTAGGGCCTGAAGCCATCCTGCGGTGTTGCGGCCAGGTCACAAGAAAGCGAGTTGAAGAAAGGAACTCAGGGGCACTGTAATGCAAAAACCTGCAGAGTTATAAATGACAGCTATCGTCCAAAAATATACTGAAGTAAGGCTGCCAAGAGGACTTGAAAGCGGGGCAGAATTGCAGGAAACCGATTTCAGGAGGTAGACTGGAATTGCATTGAAAGCATAGGAAAAGAGGCAGAGCGTCCACAATTATGCACTTGGCCAAAAAGGGCGTATGTGTTTTTTCCTGAATATATTCAGGAAAAAACGCATACGCCCTTTTTGGCCAACCAAGCAAACTTGCAAAGGAAATCTGCACTACAATGAAGTCTCACTTCCCCCCGGTCAAAAGGGCCATCTGAAAAAAGTGTAAAATCCAGAAAGGCAGGACAGGCCATGGAGAACTGGGAGCCTTGTTATGCTGATGGGCGGGATGTAAATTGCCAACAGACACTCGGGAGAAGTGTATGGTGTTTCCTGAAACATCTAAAAAACAAAGCAACAGAGCCTAGGGCACTTCTACTTATGGTCCTATAGCTTAGGGAAATTAAAATAAAAAAGACACAGCCACCCCAAAGTTTGGGACGCCTCTGTTTACAAGAACCTCGTTTACCATACAAGTTCAGTATCACAGAAAGTGAAAAATGGATAAAGAACTTGTGGTACTTATGTACAAACCAGTATCACTCAGCAATGAAATCTATGTCATCAGGCCCGTAGCAGCATAATGAGTGGATTCAGGTACGATGATTCTAACTGAAATAAGTCACACAGAAAAAGAAACATCATAAGATATCAGTAATACACGGAATGTAAACTTGGCTACACAGGAACTGAATTCCAAAACAGAACAGGGTCTCAAATTTAGAAAACCAACTTATGCTTGCTTAAGGAGAAAGGTGAGTTGGGGTGCTGCATAAAACCAGAGATCGAAATGAGCACAGATAAAGTTCCTTAAGCCAAATATGGAATAGACAAGGGCTACTCCTTGCTCAACGAAATGGACTCAACACCCCATATTAAACGCCTAAGAATGTACCTGACTAGTAAGTATCTTAAAACCTATGGATTGCTATGTCTCCAAAAGAGAATCAAGCGTGTGTACAGGGGCATAAACGCAGCAGTGATAGGATTGGAGAGGTTCGGTGAGCAAATGAAGACCCTTTGAAGTCATATTGCATGGTACCCATTCCACGGGTTTCAAGTACCCAGGTTTAAGGTATTCTTCCTTCAGCTAAAACATGCATGTGGAACCTAGAGTATGATCAACCATGTGATTGGGAGACGTGTTCAAATATGTCTCAGTTTTCGTACCCTGGTACTCGGGTGCAACATTCCAGACGATTTACTAACACTCTCCCGACTTGGAGAGTCAGTCCCTTTAACCTCCTGTTTGGCCCAGTTTGCAATTTCTGCGGAAGATGAACAGGAATAGCGAGAACCAATGAGAGACTAGCTGGAGGTGTCTGGACGGGCAAATTTAACTCTCATTTCCCACCAGGAAGAGGAAATAACCAAAGGCTCAGCGTGCCGTGCCGCAACCAGATTAGGGCCTGAAGCCATCCTGCGGTGTTGCGGCAAGGTCACAAGAAAGCGAGTTGAAGAAAGGAGCTCAGGGGCACTGTAATTCACAAACCTGCAGAGTTATAAATGACAGCTATCGTCCAAAAATATACTGAAGTAAGGCTGCCAAGAGGACTTGAAAGCGGGGCAGAATTGTAGGAAACCGATTTCAGGAGGTAGACTGGAATTGCATTGAAAGCATAGGAAAAGAGGCAGAACGTCCACAATGATGCACTTGGCCAAAAAGGGCGTATGCGTTTTTTCCTGAATATATTCAGGAAAAAACGCATACGCCCTTTTTGGCCAACCAAGCAAACTTGGAAAGGAAATCTGCACTACAATGAAGTCTCTCTTCCCCCCGTTCAAAAGGGCCATCTGAAAAAAGTGTAAAATCCCGAAAGGCAGGACAGGCCATGGAGAACTGGGAGCCTTGTTATGCTGATGGGAGGGATGTAAATTGCCAACAGACACTCGGGAGAAGTGTATGGTGTTTCCTGAAACATCTAAAAAACAAAGCAACAGAGCCTAGGGCACTTCCACTTATGGTCCTATAGCTTAGGGAAATTAAAATCAAATAGAAACAGCCACCTCAAAGTATGGAACGGCTCTGTTTACAAGAACCTCGTTTACAGTACAAGTTCAACATCGCAGAAAGTGAAAAATGGATAAAGAAGTTGTGGTATTTACTTACAAAGCAATATCACTCAGCAATGAAATCTATGTCATCAGGCCCTTAGCAGCACAATGAGTGGATTCAGGTACAATGATTCTATCTGAAATAAGTCACACAGAAAAAGAAACATCATAAGATATCAGTAATACACGGAATGTAAACTTGGCTACACAGGAACTGAATTACAGAACAGAACAGGGTCTCAAATTTAGAAAACCAACTTATGCTTGCTTAAGGGGAAAGGTGAGTTGGGGTGCTGCATAAAACCAGAGATTGAAATGAGCACAGATATAGTTCCTTAAGCCAAATATGGAATAGACAAGAGCTACTCCTTGCTCAACGAAATGGACTCAACACCCCATATTAAACGCCTAAGAATGTACCTGACTAGTAAGTATCTTAAAACCTATGGATTGCTATGTCTCCGAAAGAGAATCAAGCATGTGTACAGGGGCATAAACGCAGCAGTGATAGGATTGGAGAGGTTCGGTGAGCAAATGAAGACCCTTTGAAGTCATATTGCATAGTACCCATTCCACGGGTCTCAACTACCCAGGTTTAAGGTATTCTTCCTTCAGCTAAAACATGCATGTGGAACCCAGAGTATGATCAACCGTGTGAATGGGAGACGTGTTCAAATATGTCTCAGTTTTCGTACCCTGGTACTCGGGTGCAACATTCCAGACGCTTTACTAACACTCTGCCAACTTGGAGAGTCATTCCGTTTAACCTCCTGTTTGGCCCAGTTTGCAATTTCTGCGGAAGATGAACAGGAATAGGGAGAACCAATGAGAGACTAGCTGGAGGTGTCTGGTCGGGCAAATTTAACTCTCATTTCCCACCAGGAAGAGGAATTAACCAAAGGCTCAGCATGCCTTGCCGGAACCAGATTATGGCCTGAAGCCATCCTGCGGTGTTGCGGCCAGGTCACAAGAAAGCGAGTTGAAGAAAGGAGCTCAGGGGCACTGTAATTCACAAACCTGCAGAGTTATAAATGACAGCTATCGTCCAAAAATATACTGAAGTAAGGCTGCCAAGAGGACTTGAAAGCGGGGCAGAATTGCAGGAATCCGATTTCAGGAGGTAGACTGGAATTGCATTGAAAGCATAGGAAAAGAGGCAGAGCGTCCACAATGATGCACTTGGCCAGAAAGTGCGTATACATATTTTCCTGAATATATTCAGGAAAAAACGCATACGCCCTTTTTGGCCAACCAAGCAAGCTTGCAAAGGAAATCTGCACTACAATGAAGTCTCACTTCCCCCCGGTCAAAAGGGCCATCTGAAAAAAGTGTAAAATCCAGAAAGTCAGGACAGGCCATGGAGAACTGGGAGCCTTGTTATGCTGATGGGCGGGATGTAAATTGCCAACAGACACTCGGGAGAAGTGTATGGTGTTTCCTGAAACATCTAAAAAACAAAGCAACAGAGCCTAGGGCACTTCCACTTATGGTCCTATAGCTTAGGGAAATTAAAATCAAAAAGACACAGCCACCCCAAAGTTTGGGACGACTCTCTTTACAAGAACATCGTTTACCGTACAAGTTCAGTATCACAGAAAGTGAAAAATGGATAAAGAAATTGTGGTACTTACGTGCAATGCAGTATCACTCAGCAATGAAATCTATGTCATCAGGCCCGTAGCAGCACAATGAGTGGATTCAGGTATGATGATTCTAACTGAAATAAGTCACACAGATAAAGAAACATCATAAGGTATCAGTAATACACGGAATGTAAACTTGGCTACACAGGAACTGAATTACAGAACAGAACAGGGTCTCAAATTTAGAAATCCAACTTATGCTTGCTTAAGAGTAAAGGTGAGTTGGGGTGCTGCATAAAACCAGAGATTGAAATGAGCACAGATAAAGTTCCTTAAGCCAAATATGGAATAGACAAGAGCTACTCCTTGCTCAACGAAATGGACTCAACACCCCATATTAAACGCCTAAGAATGTACCTGACTAGTAAGTATCTTAAAACCTATGGATTGCTATGTCTCCGAAAGAGAATCAAGCATGTGTACAGGGGCATAAACGCAGCAGTGATAGGATTGGAGAGGTTCGGTGAGCAAATGAAGACCCTTTGAAGTCATATTGCATGGTACCCATTCCACGGGTCTCAACTACCCAGGTTTAAGGTATTCTTCCTTCAGCTAAAACATGCATGTGGAACCCAGAGTATGTTCAACCGTGTGAATGGGAGACGTGTTCAAATATGTCTCAGTTTTCCTCCCCTGGTACTCGGGTGCAACATTCCAGACGCTTTACTAACACTCTCCCCACTTGGAGAGTCAGCGCCTTTAACCTCCTGTTTGGCCCAGTTTGCAATTTCTGCGGAAGATGAACAGGAATAGGGAGAACCAATGAGAGACTAGCTGGAGGTGTCTGGACGGGCAAATTTAACTGTCATTTCCCAACAGGAAGAGGAAATAACCAAAGGCTCTGCGTGCCGTTCCGGAATCAGATTAGGGCCTGAAGCCATCCTGCGGTGTTGCGGCCAGCTCACAAGAAAGCGAGTTGAAGAAAGGAGCTCAGGGGCACTGTAATTCACAAAGCTGCAGAGTTATAAATGACAGCTATCCTCCAAAAATATAGTGAAGTAAGGCTGCCAAGGGGACTTGAAAGCGGGGCAGAATTGCAGGAAACTGATTTCAGGAGGTAGACTGGAATTGCATTGAAAGCATAGGAAAAGAGGCAGAACGTCCACAATGATGCACTTGGCCAAAAAGGGCGTATGCGTTTTTTCCTGAATATATTCAGGAAAAAACGCATACGCACTTTTTGGCCAACGAAGCAAGCTTGCAAAGGAAATCTGCACTACAATGAAGTCTCACTTCCCCCCGGTCAAAAGGGCCATCTGAAAAAAGTGTAAAATCCAGAAAGGCAGGACAGGCCATGGAGAACTGGGAGCCTTGTTATGCTGATGGGCGGGATGTAAATTGCCAACAGACACTCGGGAGAAGTGTATGGTGTTTCCTGAAACATCTAAAAAACAAAGCAACAGAGCCTAGGGCACTTCCACTTATGGTCCTATAGCTTAGGGAAATTAAAATCAAAAAGACACAGCCACCCCAAAGTTTGGGACGCCTCTGTTTACAAGAACCTCGTTTACCGTACATTTCAGTATCACAGAAAGTGAAAAATGGATAAAGAAGTTGTGGTATTTACTTACAAAGCAATATCACTCAGCAATGAAATCTATGTCATCAGGCCCTTAGCAGCACAATGAGTGGATTCAGGTATGATGATTCTAACTGAAATAAGTCACACAGAAAAAGAAACATCATAAGATATCAGTAATACACGGAATGTAAACTTGGCTACACAGGAACTGAATTACAGAACAGAACAGGGTCTCAAATTTAGAAAACCAACTTATGCTTGCTTAAGGGTAAAGGTGAGTTGTGGTGCTGCATAAAACCAGAGATTGAAATGAGCACAGATAAAGTTCCTTAAGCCAAATATGGAATAGACAAGAGCTACTCCTTGCTCAATGAAATGGACTCAACACCCCATATTAAACGCCTAAGAATGTACCTGACTAGTAAGTATCTTAAAACCTATGGATTGCTATGTCTCCAAAAGAGAATCAAGCTTGTGTACAGGGGCATAAACGCAGCAGTGATAGGATTGGAGAGGTTCGGTGAGCAAATGAAGACCCTTTGAAGTCATATTGCATAGTACCCATTCCACGGGTCTCAACTACCCAGGTTTAAGGTATTCTTCCTTCAGCTAAAACATGCATGTGGAACCCAGAGTATGATCAACCGTGTGAATGGGAGACGTGTTCAAATATGTCTCAGTTTTCGTACCCTGGTACTCGGGTGCAACATTCCAGACGCTTTACTAACACTCTGCCAACTTGGAGAGTCATTCCGTTTAACCTCCTGTTTGGCCCAGTTTGCAATTTCTGCGGAAGATGAACAGGAATAGGGAGAACCAATGAGAGACTAGCTGGAGGTGTCTGGTCGGGCAAATTTAACTCTCATTTCCCACCAGGAAGAGGAATTAACCAAAGGCTCAGCATGCCTTGCCGGAACCAGATTAGGGCCTGAAGCCATCCTGCGGTGTTGCGGCCAGGTCACAAGAAAGCGAGTTGAAGAAAGGAGCTCAGGGGCACTGTAATTCACAAACCTGCAGAGTTATAAATGACAGCTATCGTCCAAAAATATACTGAAGTAAGGCTGCCAAGAGGACTTGAAAGCGGGGCAGAATTGCAGGAATCCGATTTCAGGAGGTAGACTGGAATTGCATTGAAAGCATAGGAAAAGAGGCAGAGCGTCCACAATGATGCACTTGGCCAGAAAGTGCGTATACATATTTTCCTGAATATATTCAGGAAAAAACGCATACGCCCTTTTTGGCCAACCAAGCAAGCTTGCAAAGGAAATCTGCACTACAATGAAGTCTCACTTCCCCCCGGTCAAAAGGGCCATCTGAAAAAAGTGTAAAATCCAGAAAGTCAGGACAGGCCATGGAGAACTGGGAGCCTTGTTATGCTGATGGGCGGGATGTAAATTGCCAACAGACACTCGGGAGAAGTGTATGGTGTTTCCTGAAACATCTAAAAAACAAAGCAACAGAGCCTAGGGCACTTCCACTTATGGTCCTATAGCTTAGGGAAATTAAAATCAAAAAGACACAGCCACCCCAAAGTTTGGGACGACTCTCTTTACAAGAACATCGTTTACCGTACAAGTTCAGTATCACAGAAAGTGAAAAATGGATAAAGAAATTGTGGTACTTACGTGCAATGCAGTATCACTCAGCAATGAAATCTATGTCATCAGGCCCGTAGCAGCACAATGAGTGGATTCAGGTATGATGATTCTAACTGAAATAAGTCACACAGATAAAGAAACATCATAAGGTATCAGTAATACACGGAATGTAAACTTGGCTACACAGGAACTGAATTACAGAACAGAACAGGGTCTCAAATTTAGAAATCCAACTTATGCTTGCTTAAGAGTAAAGGTGAGTTGGGGTGCTGCATAAAACCAGAGATTGAAATGAGCACAGATAAAGTTCCTTAAGCCAAATATGGAATAGACAAGAGCTACTCCTTGCTCAACGAAATGGACTCAACACCCCATATTAAACGCCTAAGAATGTACCTGACTAGTAAGTATCTTAAAACCTATGGATTGCTATGTCTCCGAAAGAGAATCAAGCATGTGTACAGGGGCATAAACGCAGCAGTGATAGGATTGGAGAGGTTCGGTGAGCAAATGAAGACCCTTTGAAGTCATATTGCATGGTACCCATTCCACGGGTCTCAACTACCCAGGTTTAAGGTATTCTTCCTTCAGCTAAAACATGCATGTGGAACCCAGAGTATGTTCAACCGTGTGAATGGGAGACGTGTTCAAATATGTCTCAGTTTTCCTCCCCTGGTACTCGGGTGCAACATTCCAGACGCTTTACTAACACTCTCCCCACTTGGAGAGTCAGCGCCTTTAACCTCCTGTTTGGCCCAGTTTGCAATTTCTGCGGAAGATGAACAGGAATAGGGAGAACCAATGAGAGACTAGCTGGAGGTGTCTGGACGGGCAAATTTAACTGTCATTTCCCAACAGGAAGAGGAAATAACCAAAGGCTCTGCGTGCCGTTCCGGAATCAGATTAGGGCCTGAAGCCATCCTGCGGTGTTGCGGCCAGCTCACAAGAAAGCGAGTTGAAGAAAGGAGCTCAGGGGCACTGTAATTCACAAAGCTGCAGAGTTATAAATGACAGCTATCCTCCAAAAATATAGTGAAGTAAGGCTGCCAAGGGGACTTGAAAGCGGGGCAGAATTGCAGGAAACTGATTTCAGGAGGTAGACTGGAATTGCATTGAAAGCATAGGAAAAGAGGCAGAACGTCCACAATGATGCACTTGGCCAAAAAGGGCGTATGCGTTTTTTCCTGAATATATTCAGGAAAAAACGCATACGTACTTTTTGGCCAACGAAGCAAGCTTGCAAAGGAAATCTGCACTACAATGAAGTCTCACTTCCCCCCGGTCAAAAGGGCCATCTGAAAAAAGTGTAAAATCCAGAAAGGCAGGACAGGCCATGGAGAACTGGGAGCCTTGTTATGCTGATGGGCGGGATGTAAATTGCCAACAGACACTCGGGAGAAGTGTATGGTGTTTCCTGAAACATCTAAAAAACAAAGCAACAGAGCCTAGGGCACTTCCACTTATGGTCCTATAGCTTAGGGAAATTAAAATCAAAAAGACACAGCCACCCCAAAGTTTGGGACGCCTCTGTTTACAAGAACCTCGTTTACCGTACATTTCAGTATCACAGAAAGTGAAAAATGGATAAAGAAGTTGTGGTATTTACTTACAAAGCAATATCACTCAGCAATGAAATCTATGTCATCAGGCCCTTAGCAGCACAATGAGTGGATTCAGGTATGATGATTCTAACTGAAATAAGTCACACAGAAAAAGAAACATCATAAGATATCAGTAATACACGGAATGTAAACTTGGCTACACAGGAACTGAATTACAGAACAGAACAGGGTCTCAAATTTAGAAAACCAACTTATGCTTGCTTAAGGGTAAAGGTGAGTTGTGGTGCTGCATAAAACCAGAGATTGAAATGAGCACAGATAAAGTTCCTTAAGCCAAATATGGAATAGACAAGAGCTACTCCTTGCTCAATGAAATGGACTCAACACCCCATATTAAACGCCTAAGAATGTACCTGACTAGTAAGTATCTTAAAACCTATGGATTGCTATGTCTCCAAAAGAGAATCAAGCTTGTGTACAGGGGCATAAACGCAGCAGTGATAGGATTGGAGAGGTTCGGTGAGCAAATGAAGACCCTTTGAAGTCATATTGCATAGTACCCATTCCACGGGTCTCAACTACCCAGGTTTAAGGTATTCTTCCTTCAGCTAAAACATGCATGTGGAACCCAGAGTATGATCAACCGTGTGAATGGGAGACGTGTTCAAATATGTCTCAGTTTTCGTACCCTGGTACTCGGGTGCAACATTCCAGACGCTTTACTAACACTCTGCCAACTTGGAGAGTCATTCCGTTTAACCTCCTGTTTGGCCCAGTTTGCAATTTCTGCGGAAGATGAACAGGAATAGGGAGAACCAATGAGAGACTAGCTGGAGGTGTCTGGTCGGGCAAATTTAACTCTCATTTCCCACCAGGAAGAGGAATTAACCAAAGGCTCAGCATGCCTTGCCGGAACCAGATTAGGGCCTGAAGCCATCCTGCGGTGTTGCGGCCAGGTCACAAGAAAGCGAGTTGAAGAAAGGAGCTCAGGGGCACTGTAATTCACAAACCTGCAGAGTTATAAATGACAGCTATCGTCCAAAAATATACTGAAGTAAGGCTGCCAAGAGGACTTGAAAGCGGGGCAGAATTGCAGGAATCCGATTTCAGGAGGTAGACTGGAATTGCATTGAAAGCATAGGAAAAGAGGCAGAGCGTCCACAATGATGCACTTGGCCAGAAAGTGCGTATACATATTTTCCTGAATATATTCAGGAAAAAACGCATACGCCCTTTTTGGCCAACCAAGCAAGCTTGCAAAGGAAATCTGCACTACAATGAAGTCTCACTTCCCCCCGGTCAAAAGGGCCATCTGAAAAAAGTGTAAAATCCAGAAAGTCAGGACAGGCCATGGAGAACTGGGAGCCTTGTTATGCTGATGGGCGGGATGTAAATTGCCAACAGACACTCGGGAGAAGTGTATGGTGTTTCCTGAAACATCTAAAAAACAAAGCAACAGAGCCTAGGGCACTTCCACTTATGGTCCTATAGCTTAGGGAAATTAAAATCAAAAAGACACAGCCACCCCAAAGTTTGGGACGACTCTCTTTACAAGAACATCGTTTACCGTACAAGTTCAGTATCACAGAAAGTGAAAAATGGATAAAGAAATTGTGGTACTTACGTGCAATGCAGTATCACTCAGCAATGAAATCTATGTCATCAGGCCCGTAGCAGCACAATGAGTGGATTCAGGTATGATGATTCTAACTGAAATAAGTCACACAGATAAAGAAACATCATAAGGTATCAGTAATACACGGAATGTAAACTTGGCTACACAGGAACTGAATTACAGAACAGAACAGGGTCTCAAATTTAGAAATCCAACTTATGCTTGCTTAAGAGTAAAGGTGAGTTGGGGTGCTGCATAAAACCAGAGATTGAAATGAGCACAGATAAAGTTCCTTAAGCCAAATATGGAATAGACAAGAGCTACTCCTTGCTCAACGAAATGGACTCAACACCCCATATTAAACGCCTAAGAATGTACCTGACTAGTAAGTATCTTAAAACCTATGGATTGCTATGTCTCCGAAAGAGAATCAAGCATGTGTACAGGGGCATAAACGCAGCAGTGATAGGATTGGAGAGGTTCGGTGAGCAAATGAAGACCCTTTGAAGTCATATTGCATGGTACCCATTCCACGGGTCTCAACTACCCAGGTTTAAGGTATTCTTCCTTCAGCTAAAACATGCATGTGGAACCCAGAGTATGTTCAACCGTGTGAATGGGAGACGTGTTCAAATATGTCTCAGTTTTCCTCCCCTGGTACTCGGGTGCAACATTCCAGACGCTTTACTAACACTCTCCCCACTTGGAGAGTCAGCGCCTTTAACCTCCTGTTTGGCCCAGTTTGCAATTTCTGCGGAAGATGAACAGGAATAGGGAGAACCAATGAGAGACTAGCTGGAGGTGTCTGGACGGGCAAATTTAACTGTCATTTCCCAACAGGAAGAGGAAATAACCAAAGGCTCTGCGTGCCGTTCCGGAATCAGATTAGGGCCTGAAGCCATCCTGCGGTGTTGCGGCCAGCTCACAAGAAAGCGAGTTGAAGAAAGGAGCTCAGGGGCACTGTAATTCACAAAGCTGCAGAGTTATAAATGACAGCTATCCTCCAAAAATATAGTGAAGTAAGGCTGCCAAGGGGACTTGAAAGCGGGGCAGAATTGCAGGAAACTGATTTCAGGAGGTAGACTGGAATTGCATTGAAAGCATAGGAAAAGAGGCAGAACGTCCACAATGATGCACTTGGCCAAAAAGGGCGTATGCGTTTTTTCCTGAATATATTCAGGAAAAAACGCATACGCACTTTTTGGCCAACGAAGCAAGCTTGCAAAGGAAATCTGCACTACAATGAAGTCTCACTTCCCCCCGGTCAAAAGGGCCATCTGAAAAAAGTGTAAAATCCAGAAAGGCAGGACAGGCCATGGAGAACTGGGAGCCTTGTTATGCTGATGGGCGGGATGTAAATTGCCAACAGACACTCGGGAGAAGTGTATGGTGTTTCCTGAAACATCTAAAAAACAAAGCAACAGAGCCTAGGGCACTTCCACTTATGGTCCTATAGCTTAGGGAAATTAAAATCAAAAAGACACAGCCACCCCAAAGTTTGGGACGCCTCTGTTTACAAGAACCTCGTTTACCGTACATTTCAGTATCACAGAAAGTGAAAAATGGATAAAGAAGTTGTGGTATTTACTTACAAAGCAATATCACTCAGCAATGAAATCTATGTCATCAGGCCCTTAGCAGCACAATGAGTGGATTCAGGTATGATGATTCTAACTGAAATAAGTCACACAGAAAAAGAAACATCATAAGATATCAGTAATACACGGAATGTAAACTTGGCTACACAGGAACTGAATTACAGAACAGAACAGGGTCTCAAATTTAGAAAACCAACTTATGCTTGCTTAAGGGTAAAGGTGAGTTGTGGTGCTGCATAAAACCAGAGATTGAAATGAGCACAGATAAAGTTCCTTAAGCCAAATATGGAATAGACAAGAGCTACTCCTTGCTCAATGAAATGGACTCAACACCCCATATTAAACGCCTAAGAATGTACCTGACTAGTAAGTATCTTAAAACCTATGGATTGCTATGTCTCCAAAAGAGAATCAAGCTTGTGTACAGGGGCATAAACGCAGCAGTGATAGGATTGGAGAGGTTCGGTGAGCAAATGAAGACCCTTTGAAGTCATATTGCATAGTACCCATTCCACGGGTCTCAACTACCCAGGTTTAAGGTATTCTTCCTTCAGCTAAAACATGCATGTGGAACCCAGAGTATGATCAACCGTGTGAATGGGAGACGTGTTCAAATATGTCTCAGTTTTCGTACCCTGGTACTCGGGTGCAACATTCCAGACGCTTTACTAACACTCTGCCAACTTGGAGAGTCATTCCGTTTAACCTCCTGTTTGGCCCAGTTTGCAATTTCTGCGGAAGATGAACAGGAATAGGGAGAACCAATGAGAGACTAGCTGGAGGTGTCTGGTCGGGCAAATTTAACTCTCATTTCCCACCAGGAAGAGGAATTAACCAAAGGCTCAGCATGCCTTGCCGGAACCAGATTAGGGCCTGAAGCCATCCTGCGGTGTTGCGGCCAGGTCACAAGAAAGCGAGTTGAAGAAAGGAGCTCAGGGGCACTGTAATTCACAAACCTGCAGAGTTATAAATGACAGCTATCGTCCAAAAATATACTGAAGTAAGGCTGCCAAGAGGACTTGAAAGCGGGGCAGAATTGCAGGAATCCGATTTCAGGAGGTAGACTGGAATTGCATTGAAAGCATAGGAAAAGAGGCAGAGCGTCCACAATGATGCACTTGGCCAGAAAGTGCGTATACATATTTTCCTGAATATATTCAGGAAAAAACGCATACGCCCTTTTTGGCCAACCAAGCAAGCTTGCAAAGGAAATCTGCACTACAATGAAGTCTCACTTCCCCCCGGTCAAAAGGGCCATCTGAAAAAAGTGTAAAATCCAGAAAGTCAGGACAGGCCATGGAGAACTGGGAGCCTTGTTATGCTGATGGGCGGGATGTAAATTGCCAACAGACACTCGGGAGAAGTGTATGGTGTTTCCTGAAACATCTAAAAAACAAAGCAACAGAGCCTAGGGCACTTCCACTTATGGTCCTATAGCTTAGGGAAATTAAAATCAAAAAGACACAGCCACCCCAAAGTTTGGGACGACTCTCTTTACAAGAACATCGTTTACCGTACAAGTTCAGTATCACAGAAAGTGAAAAATGGATAAAGAAATTGTGGTACTTACGTGCAATGCAGTATCACTCAGCAATGAAATCTATGTCATCAGGCCCGTAGCAGCACAATGAGTGGATTCAGGTATGATGATTCTAACTGAAATAAGTCACACAGATAAAGAAACATCATAAGGTATCAGTAATACATGGAATGTAAACTTGGCTACACAGGAACTGAATTACAGAACAGAACAGGGTCTCAAATTTAGAAATCCAACTTATGCTTGCTTAAGAGTAAAGGTGAGTTGGGGTGCTGCATAAAACCAGAGATTGAAATGAGCACAGATAAAGTTCCTTAAGCCAAATATGGAATAGACAAGAGCTACTCCTTGCTCAACGAAATGGACTCAACACCCCATATTAAACGCCTAAGAATGTACCTGACTAGTAAGTATCTTAAAACCTATGGATTGCTATGTCTCCGAAAGAGAATCAAGCATGTGTACAGGGGCATAAACGCAGCAGTGATAGGATTGGAGAGGTTCGGTGAGCAAATGAAGACCCTTTGAAGTCATATTGCATGGTACCCATTCCACGGGTCTCAACTACCCAGGTTTAAGGTATTCTTCCTTCAGCTAAAACATGCATGTGGAACCCAGAGTATGTTCAACCGTGTGAATGGGAGACGTGTTCAAATATGTCTCAGTTTTCCTCCCCTGGTACTCGGGTGCAACATTCCAGACGCTTTACTAACACTCTCCCCACTTGGAGAGTCAGCGCCTTTAACCTCCTGTTTGGCCCAGTTTGCAATTTCTGCGGAAGATGAACAGGAATAGGGAGAACCAATGAGAGACTAGCTGGAGGTGTCTGGACGGGCAAATTTAACTGTCATTTCCCAACAGGAAGAGGAAATAACCAAAGGCTCTGCGTGCCGTTCCGGAATCAGATTAGGGCCTGAAGCCATCCTGCGGTGTTGCGGCCAGCTCACAAGAAAGCGAGTTGAAGAAAGGAGCTCAGGGGCACTGTAATTCACAAAGCTGCAGAGTTATAAATGACAGCTATCCTCCAAAAATATAGTGAAGTAAGGCTGCCAAGGGGACTTGAAAGCGGGGCAGAATTGCAGGAAACTGATTTCAGGAGGTAGACTGGAATTGCATTGAAAGCATAGGAAAAGAGGCAGAACGTCCACAATGATGCACTTGGCCAAAAAGGGCGTATGCGTTTTTTCCTGAATATATTCAGGAAAAAACGCATACGCACTTTTTGGCCAACGAAGCAAGCTTGCAAAGGAAATCTGCACTACAATGAAGTCTCACTTCCCCCCGGTCAAAAGGGCCATCTGAAAAAAGTGTAAAATCCAGAAAGGCAGGACAGGCCATGGAGAACTGGGAGCCTTGTTATGCTGATGGGCGGGATGTAAATTGCCAACAGACACTCGGGAGAAGTGTATGGTGTTTCCTGAAACATCTAAAAAACAAAGCAACAGAGCCTAGGGCACTTCCACTTATGGTCCTATAGCTTAGGGAAATTAAAATCAAAAAGACACAGCCACCCCAAAGTTTGGGACGCCTCTGTTTACAAGAACCTCGTTTACCGTACATTTCAGTATCACAGAAAGTGAAAAATGGATAAAGAAGTTGTGGTATTTACTTACAAAGCAATATCACTCAGCAATGAAATCTATGTCATCAGGCCCTTAGCAGCACAATGAGTGGATTCAGGTATGATGATTCTAACTGAAATAAGTCACACAGAAAAAGAAACATCATAAGATATCAGTAATACACGGAATGTAAACTTGGCTACACAGGAACTGAATTACAGAACAGAACAGGGTCTCAAATTTAGAAAACCAACTTATGCTTGCTTAAGGGTAAAGGTGAGTTGTGGTGCTGCATAAAACCAGAGATTGAAATGAGCACAGATAAAGTTCCTTAAGCCAAATATGGAATAGACAAGAGCTACTCCTTGCTCAATGAAATGGACTCAACACCCCATATTAAACGCCTAAGAATGTACCTGACTAGTAAGTATCTTAAAACCTATGGATTGCTATGTCTCCAAAAGAGAATCAAGCTTGTGTACAGGGGCATAAACGCAGCAGTGATAGGATTGGAGAGGTTCGGTGAGCAAATGAAGACCCTTTGAAGTCATATTGCATAGTACCCATTCCACGGGTCTCAACTACCCAGGTTTAAGGTATTCTTCCTTCAGCTAAAACATGCATGTGGAACCCAGAGTATGATCAACCGTGTGAATGGGAGACGTGTTCAAATATGTCTCAGTTTTCGTACCCTGGTACTCGGGTGCAACATTCCAGACGCTTTACTAACACTCTGCCAACTTGGAGAGTCATTCCGTTTAACCTCCTGTTTGGCCCAGTTTGCAATTTCTGCGGAAGATGAACAGGAATAGGGAGAACCAATGAGAGACTAGCTGGAGGTGTCTGGTCGGGCAAATTTAACTCTCATTTCCCACCAGGAAGAGGAATTAACCAAAGGCTCAGCATGCCTTGCCGGAACCAGATTAGGGCCTGAAGCCATCCTGCGGTGTTGCGGCCAGGTCACAAGAAAGCGAGTTGAAGAAAGGAGCTCAGGGGCACTGTAATTCACAAACCTGCAGAGTTATAAATGACAGCTATCGTCCAAAAATATACTGAAGTAAGGCTGCCAAGAGGACTTGAAAGCGGGGCAGAATTGCAGGAATCCGATTTCAGGAGGTAGACTGGAATTGCATTGAAAGCATAGGAAAAGAGGCAGAGCGTCCACAATGATGCACTTGGCCAGAAAGTGCGTATACATATTTTCCTGAATATATTCAGGAAAAAACGCATACGCCCTTTTTGGCCAACCAAGCAAGCTTGCAAAGGAAATCTGCACTACAATGAAGTCTCACTTCCCCCCGGTCAAAAGGGCCATCTGAAAAAAGTGTAAAATCCAGAAAGTCAGGACAGGCCATGGAGAACTGGGAGCCTTGTTATGCTGATGGGCGGGATGTAAATTGCCAACAGACACTCGGGAGAAGTGTATGGTGTTTCCTGAAACATCTAAAAAACAAAGCAACAGAGCCTAGGGCACTTCCACTTATGGTCCTATAGCTTAGGGAAATTAAAATCAAAAAGACACAGCCACCCCAAAGTTTGGGACGACTCTCTTTACAAGAACATCGTTTACCGTACAAGTTCAGTATCACAGAAAGTGAAAAATGGATAAAGAAATTGTGGTACTTACGTGCAATGCAGTATCACTCAGCAATGAAATCTATGTCATCAGGCCCGTAGCAGCACAATGAGTGGATTCAGGTATGATGATTCTAACTGAAATAAGTCACACAGATAAAGAAACATCATAAGGTATCAGTAATACACGGAATGTAAACTTGGCTACACAGGAACTGAATTACAGAACAGAACAGGGTCTCAAATTTAGAAATCCAACTTATGCTTGCTTAAGAGTAAAGGTGAGTTGGGGTGCTGCATAAAACCAGAGATTGAAATGAGCACAGATAAAGTTCCTTAAGCCAAATATGGAATAGACAAGAGCTACTCCTTGCTCAACGAAATGGACTCAACACCCCATATTAAACGCCTAAGAATGTACCTGACTAGTAAGTATCTTAAAACCTATGGATTGCTATGTCTCCGAAAGAGAATCAAGCATGTGTACAGGGGCATAAACGCAGCAGTGATAGGATTGGAGAGGTTCGGTGAGCAAATGAAGACCCTTTGAAGTCATATTGCATGGTACCCATTCCACGGGTCTCAACTACCCAGGTTTAAGGTATTCTTCCTTCAGCTAAAACATGCATGTGGAACCCAGAGTATGTTCAACCGTGTGAATGGGAGACGTGTTCAAATATGTCTCAGTTTTCCTCCCCTGGTACTCGGGTGCAACATTCCAGACGCTTTACTAACACTCTCCCCACTTGGAGAGTCAGCGCCTTTAACCTCCTGTTTGGCCCAGTTTGCAATTTCTGCGGAAGATGAACAGGAATAGGGAGAACCAATGAGAGACTAGCTGGAGGTGTCTGGACGGGCAAATTTAACTGTCATTTCCCAACAGGAAGAGGAAATAACCAAAGGCTCTGCGTGCCGTTCCGGAATCAGATTAGGGCCTGAAGCCATCCTGCGGTGTTGCGGCCAGCTCACAAGAAAGCGAGTTGAAGAAAGGAGCTCAGGGGCACTGTAATTCACAAAGCTGCAGAGTTATAAATGACAGCTATCCTCCAAAAATATAGTGAAGTAAGGCTGCCAAGGGGACTTGAAAGCGGGGCAGAATTGCAGGAAACTGATTTCAGGAGGTAGACTGGAATTGCATTGAAAGCATAGGAAAAGAGGCAGAACGTCCACAATGATGCACTTGGCCAAAAAGGGCGTATGCGTTTTTTCCTGAATATATTCAGGAAAAAACGCATACGCACTTTTTGGCCAACGAAGCAAGCTTGCAAAGGAAATCTGCACTACAATGAAGTCTCACTTCCCCCCGGTCAAAAGGGCCATCTGAAAAAAGTGTAAAATCCAGAAAGGCAGGACAGGCCATGGAGAACTGGGAGCCTTGTTATGCTGATGGGCGGGATGTAAATTGCCAACAGACACTCGGGAGAAGTGTATGGTGTTTCCTGAAACATCTAAAAAACAAAGCAACAGAGCCTAGGGCACTTCCA
>NW_028132448.1:0-33504 GCF_964374135.1 Grampus griseus | reverse complement strand
TCACATTCAGAGCAAGGGCAACGTACTGCTCTCTGGCTTGCCTGGCTTGAGTGCCCCAGTCGTCAAAGAGCCTCGCGAAAGCAGTGCTGCGCAGACTCCCTTTGCCAGTCGAACGGCCTCCTTGACTGAAAGAGAACTGCAGTGCCAAAAGGCACCGTGCTGACGACTGGCTCCAGGAAGAGACTCGGGACAGCACTCTCATAGAAGCGAAAGCTAGGCTGTGCGCCCAGCCTGAGGAGCAGTACGTACGTTTGCCACACTTCTTTACAGAGCTAGGCGTGAGCCAGAGAGCCTCGGTCACTGAGGCCTACCTAAGGGACTGCCACACTTACCCAGTAGCTCCCACGCAGAGGTCCCTGTGCCCAAACGGGCCTCCACGGAAGGGCCCTGTTCCTCCCGTTGTGTTTCCTTGAGGTAATCAGAAACCGCTGAGGATCCCTATAGGAGCTCCGGTTTGAAGCTGGGCGACCCTGGCTAAACCTTATTCCCCTCCGTGGTAAACGAGACAGTGGCGGGTCCTAAGCTGCCTGAAGTACACTGCTCGCGCCCACCTTCTCTTTGCTGCCGGAAGGCCTCCCACAAGAAGTCTGAGTTTACTCGTGACAGCAGAAGTCTGAGTTTACGCGTGTGAGGCCTGCTGCTCTCAGTTCCTTGCTGGGAGCTTCAGCAGGAGCGCTCGGGAGCTCGCCGGCACAAGAACTGTGAGTGCCCTCGCCCCACCCCGGCCTCAAGCAAAAGTCCAGATTTCCCCCGTCAGAGTGCCATAGGAGCGAAGAAGCATGCGTTAAAGGAGGGCTTCAACAGTGCTAGGGCTTTATTTCACGAGACACCGTGCACTCACGTTCGTTGTAACAACTGTCAAAGGGCACTGGATGCCTTCCAACTCCTCTCTTGCGTTTGAGCCACAGGAAGTAAATGCATTCGTTTGATTAAGCTCCGTGAACGTGCAACGACGATGGCGAAGCGCTGCCCTGTTCGCTCGAAAGCTCTCGTTTGTACGGCCTTCACACGGCCTCAAGGTACGCCGTTCTAAACAACCTTACACTCCACGCTGGTGTGCCCCCAATTGGGAATGTGGGCTCTTCTGTGAGACACCAATGTGCGTCCCAAAGGAAACCGGGGGGGGGGGGGGCTCCCCCAGGACGCCTGCTTACGGCAGTCGGTTGCCAGATGTTTACTTCCAGCCGGAGAAAGAGAAAAAGGACAGCTTTCCCGGGGACAATTCTGGACCCTTGGGAACATCCAGAATCACCAAAGCCTAAACTTGGCACGGCCTGGGGAACGCTCTTCCGCACGTCCAGCAATCCCCACGTCAAAACCTTTCTCGGCAGAGGCAGGCACTCTCTCCCTTGTACTAGATAGCTCGGCAGAACCTTGCGAGAAACATGCTGCGTCATTCAGCTTGAAAGTGGGACGCGGATGGGAGAGTACGCTTTCTCCCCGTTTGGAGGCGCCGTGCGCTTGGCTTCAAAGCTGCCCGAACAGCACTAGCGGCCCGACGTCTCTGCACGGCAGGATTGTCGTTGTGGGCCGAGGCTGCGTGTTCTCTCAAAGCGGAAAACCGTGCTGGCAATACCTTGCTAGAAACTCCTCCCACGGCACTACATGTTCAGCTCCGGCCAAACGAAAGGTGACCTCAGGCCTCAAGGTAAGTTCCAGCGTTTCACGTCGGGGGAGTTGGGTGTGCAGTGGTTTCCATGAGGCCAGACTCCACCACGGAGTGCCTTAACTCTGCGACGCTCCTGGGGGCACACAGGATAGGAGCTCGTTCGCCAATTTCGCAGGGTGACTTCTCTCCGTGCCGGAACGGCGGCTCCTGGCTTCTAGAGGAACCTTAGCCTAAACAGGCCCCTGGAGGAAGCTCTTCACATTCAGAGCAAGGGCAACGTACTGCTCTCTGGCTTGCCTGGCTTGAGTGCCCCAGTCGTCAAAGAGCCTCGCGAAAGCAGTGCTGCGCAGACTCCCTTTGCCAGTCGAACGGCCTCCTTGACTGAAAGAGAACTGCAGTGCCAAAAGGCACCGTGCTGACGACTGGCTCCAGGAAGAGACTCGGGACAGCACTCTCATAGAAGCGAAAGCTAGGCTGTGCGCCCAGCCTGAGGAGCAGTACGTACGTTTGCCACACTTCTTTACAGAGCTAGGCGTGAGCCAGAGAGCCTCGGTCACTGAGGCCTACCTAAGGGACTGCCACACTTACCCAGTAGCTCCCACGCAGAGGTCCCTGTGCCCAAACGGGCCTCCACGGAAGGGCCCTGTTCCTCCCGTTGTGTTTCCTTGAGGTAATCAGAAACCGCTGAGGATCCCTATAGGAGCTCCGGTTTGAAGCTGGGCGACCCTGGCTAAACCTTATTCCCCTCCGTGGTAAACGAGACAGTGGCGGGTCCTAAGCTGCCTGAAGTACACTGCTCGCGCCCACCTTCTCTTTGCTGCCGGAAGGCCTCCCACAAGAAGTCTGAGTTTACTCGTGACAGCAGAAGTCTGAGTTTACGCGTGTGAGGCCTGCTGCTCTCAGTTCCTTGCTGGGAGCTTCAGCAGGAGCGCTCGGGAGCTCGCCGGCACAAGAACTGTGAGTGCCCTCGCCCCACCCCGGCCTCAAGCAAAAGTCCAGATTTCCCCCGTCAGAGTGCCATAGGAGCGAAGAAGCATGCGTTAAAGGAGGGCTTCAACAGTGCTAGGGCTTTATTTCACGAGACACCGTGCACTCACGTTCGTTGTAACAACTGTCAAAGGGCACTGGATGCCTTCCAACTCCTCTCTTGCGTTTGAGCCACAGGAAGTAAATGCATTCGTTTGATTAAGCTCCGTGAACGTGCAACGACGATGGCGAAGCGCTGCCCTGTTCGCTCGAAAGCTCTCGTTTGTACGGCCTTCACACGGCCTCAAGGTACGCCGTTCTAAACAACCTTACACTCCACGCTGGTGTGCCCCCAATTGGGAATGTGGGCTCTTCTGTGAGACACCAATGTGCGTCCCAAAGGAAACCGGGGGGGGGGGGGGCTCCCCCAGGACGCCTGCTTACGGCAGTCGGTTGCCAGATGTTTACTTCCAGCCGGAGAAAGAGAAAAAGGACAGCTTTCCCGGGGACAATTCTGGACCCTTGGGAACATCCAGAATCACCAAAGCCTAAACTTGGCACGGCCTGGGGAACGCTCTTCCGCACGTCCAGCAATCCCCACGTCAAAACCTTTCTCGGCAGAGGCAGGCACTCTCTCCCTTGTACTAGATAGCTCGGCAGAACCTTGCGAGAAACATGCTGCGTCATTCAGCTTGAAAGTGGGACGCGGATGGGAGAGTACGCTTTCTCCCCGTTTGGAGGCGCCGTGCGCTTGGCTTCAAAGCTGCCCGAACAGCACTAGCGGCCCGACGTCTCTGCACGGCAGGATTGTCGTTGTGGGCCGAGGCTGCGTGTTCTCTCAAAGCGGAAAACCGTGCTGGCAATACCTTGCTAGAAACTCCTCCCACGGCACTACATGTTCAGCTCCGGCCAAACGAAAGGTGACCTCAGGCCTCAAGGTAAGTTCCAGCGTTTCACGTCGGGGGAGTTGGGTGTGCAGTGGTTTCCATGAGGCCAGACTCCACCACGGAGTGCCTTAACTCTGCGACGCTCCTGGGGGCACACAGGATAGGAGCTCGTTCGCCAATTTCGCAGGGTGACTTCTCTCCGTGCCGGAACGGCGGCTCCTGGCTTCTAGAGGAACCTTAGCCTAAACAGGCCCCTGGAGGAAGCTCTTCACATTCAGAGCAAGGGCAACGTACTGCTCTCTGGCTTGCCTGGCTTGAGTGCCCCAGTCGTCAAAGAGCCTCGCGAAAGCAGTGCTGCGCAGACTCCCTTTGCCAGTCGAACGGCCTCCTTGACTGAAAGAGAACTGCAGTGCCAAAAGGCACCGTGCTGACGACTGGCTCCAGGAAGAGACTCGGGACAGCACTCTCATAGAAGCGAAAGCTAGGCTGTGCGCCCAGCCTGAGGAGCAGTACGTACGTTTGCCACACTTCTTTACAGAGCTAGGCGTGAGCCAGAGAGCCTCGGTCACTGAGGCCTACCTAAGGGACTGCCACACTTACCCAGTAGCTCCCACGCAGAGGTCCCTGTGCCCAAACGGGCCTCCACGGAAGGGCCCTGTTCCTCCCGTTGTGTTTCCTTGAGGTAATCAGAAACCGCTGAGGATCCCTATAGGAGCTCCGGTTTGAAGCTGGGCGACCCTGGCTAAACCTTATTCCCCTCCGTGGTAAACGAGACAGTGGCGGGTCCTAAGCTGCCTGAAGTACACTGCTCGCGCCCACCTTCTCTTTGCTGCCGGAAGGCCTCCCACAAGAAGTCTGAGTTTACTCGTGACAGCAGAAGTCTGAGTTTACGCGTGTGAGGCCTGCTGCTCTCAGTTCCTTGCTGGGAGCTTCAGCAGGAGCGCTCGGGAGCTCGCCGGCACAAGAACTGTGAGTGCCCTCGCCCCACCCCGGCCTCAAGCAAAAGTCCAGATTTCCCCCGTCAGAGTGCCATAGGAGCGAAGAAGCATGCGTTAAAGGAGGGCTTCAACAGTGCTAGGGCTTTATTTCACGAGACACCGTGCACTCACGTTCGTTGTAACAACTGTCAAAGGGCACTGGATGCCTTCCAACTCCTCTCTTGCGTTTGAGCCACAGGAAGTAAATGCATTCGTTTGATTAAGCTCCGTGAACGTGCAACGACGATGGCGAAGCGCTGCCCTGTTCGCTCGAAAGCTCTCGTTTGTACGGCCTTCACACGGCCTCAAGGTACGCCGTTCTAAACAACCTTACACTCCACGCTGGTGTGCCCCCAATTGGGAATGTGGGCTCTTCTGTGAGACACCAATGTGCGTCCCAAAGGAAACCGGGGGGGGGGGGCTCCCCCAGGACGCCTGCTTACGGCAGTCGGTTGCCAGATGTTTACTTCCAGCCGGAGAAAGAGAAAAAGGACAGCTTTCCCGGGGACAATTCTGGACCCTTGGGAACATCCAGAATCACCAAAGCCTAAACTTGGCACGGCCTGGGGAACGCTCTTCCGCACGTCCAGCAATCCCCACGTCAAAACCTTTCTCGGCAGAGGCAGGCACTCTCTCCCTTGTACTAGATAGCTCGGCAGAACCTTCCGAGAAACATGCTGCGTCATTCAGCTTGAAAGTGGGACGCGGATGGGAGAGTACGCTTTCTCCCCGTTTGGAGGCGCCGTGCGCTTGGCTTCAAAGCTGCCCGAACAGCACTAGCGGCCCGACGTCTCTGCACGGCAGGATTGTCGTTGTGGGCCGAGGCTGCGTGTTCTCTCAAAGCGGAAAACCGTGCTGGCAATACCTTGCTAGAAACTCCTCCCACGGCACTACATGTTCAGCTCCGGCCAAACGAAAGGTGACCTCAGGCCTCAAGGTAAGTTCCAGCGTTTCACGTCGGGGGAGTTGGGTGTGCAGTGGTTTCCATGAGGCCAGACTCCACCACGGAGTGCCTTAACTCTGCGACGCTCCTGGGGGCACACAGGATAGGAGCTCGTTCGCCAATTTCGCAGGGTGACTTCTCTCCGTGCCGGAACGGCGGCTCCTGGCTTCTAGAGGAACCTTAGCCTAAACAGGCCCCTGGAGGAAGCTCTTCACATTCAGAGCAAGGGCAACGTACTGCTCTCTGGCTTGCCTGGCTTGAGTGCCCCAGTCGTCAAAGAGCCTCGCGAAAGCAGTGCTGCGCAGACTCCCTTTGCCAGTCGAACGGCCTCCTTGACTGAAAGAGAACTGCAGTGCCAAAAGGCACCGTGCTGACGACTGGCTCCAGGAAGAGACTCGGGACAGCACTCTCATAGAAGCGAAAGCTAGGCTGTGCGCCCAGCCTGAGGAGCAGTACGTACGTTTGCCACACTTCTTTACAGAGCTAGGCGTGAGCCAGAGAGCCTCGGTCACTGAGGCCTACCTAAGGGACTGCCACACTTACCCAGTAGCTCCCACGCAGAGGTCCCTGTGCCCAAACGGGCCTCCACGGAAGGGCCCTGTTCCTCCCGTTGTGTTTCCTTGAGGTAATCAGAAACCGCTGAGGATCCCTATAGGAGCTCCGGTTTGAAGCTGGGCGACCCTGGCTAAACCTTATTCCCCTCCGTGGTAAACGAGACAGTGGCGGGTCCTAAGCTGCCTGAAGTACACTGCTCGCGCCCACCTTCTCTTTGCTGCCGGAAGGCCTCCCACAAGAAGTCTGAGTTTACTCGTGACAGCAGAAGTCTGAGTTTACGCGTGTGAGGCCTGCTGCTCTCAGTTCCTTGCTGGGAGCTTCAGCAGGAGCGCTCGGGAGCTCGCCGGCACAAGAACTGTGAGTGCCCTCGCCCCACCCCGGCCTCAAGCAAAAGTCCAGATTTCCCCCGTCAGAGTGCCATAGGAGCGAAGAAGCATGCGTTAAAGGAGGGCTTCAACAGTGCTAGGGCTTTATTTCACGAGACACCGTGCACTCACGTTCGTTGTAACAACTGTCAAAGGGCACTGGATGCCTTCCAACTCCTCTCTTGCGTTTGAGCCACAGGAAGTAAATGCATTCGTTTGATTAAGCTCCGTGAACGTGCAACGACGATGGCGAAGCGCTGCCCTGTTCGCTCGAAAGCTCTCGTTTGTACGGCCTTCACACGGCCTCAAGGTACGCCGTTCTAAACAACCTTACACTCCACGCTGGTGTGCCCCCAATTGGGAATGTGGGCTCTTCTGTGAGACACCAATGTGCGTCCCAAAGGAAACCGGGGGGGGGGGGGCTCCCCCAGGACGCCTGCTTACGGCAGTCGGTTGCCAGATGTTTACTTCCAGCCGGAGAAAGAGAAAAAGGACAGCTTTCCCGGGGACAATTCTGGACCCTTGGGAACATCCAGAATCACCAAAGCCTAAACTTGGCACGGCCTGGGGAACGCTCTTCCGCACGTCCAGCAATCCCCACGTCAAAACCTTTCTCGGCAGAGGCAGGCACTCTCTCCCTTGTACTAGATAGCTCGGCAGAACCTTGCGAGAAACATGCTGCGTCATTCAGCTTGAAAGTGGGACGCGGATGGGAGAGTACGCTTTCTCCCCGTTTGGAGGCGCCGTGCGCTTGGCTTCAAAGCTGCCCGAACAGCACTAGCGGCCCGACGTCTCTGCACGGCAGGATTGTCGTTGTGGGCCGAGGCTGCGTGTTCTCTCAAAGCGGAAAACCGTGCTGGCAATACCTTGCTAGAAACTCCTCCCACGGCACTACATGTTCAGCTCCGGCCAAACGAAAGGTGACCTCAGGCCTCAAGGTAAGTTCCAGCGTTTCACGTCGGGGGAGTTGGGTGTGCAGTGGTTTCCATGAGGCCAGACTCCACCACGGAGTGCCTTAACTCTGCGACGCTCCTGGGGGCACACAGGATAGGAGCTCGTTCGCCAATTTCGCAGGGTGACTTCTCTCCGTGCCGGAACGGCGGCTCCTGGCTTCTAGAGGAACCTTAGCCTAAACAGGCCCCTGGAGGAAGCTCTTCACATTCAGAGCAAGGGCAACGTACTGCTCTCTGGCTTGCCTGGCTTGAGTGCCCCAGTCGTCAAAGAGCCTCGCGAAAGCAGTGCTGCGCAGACTCCCTTTGCCAGTCGAACGGCCTCCTTGACTGAAAGAGAACTGCAGTGCCAAAAGGCACCGTGCTGACGACTGGCTCCAGGAAGAGACTCGGGACAGCACTCTCATAGAAGCGAAAGCTAGGCTGTGCGCCCAGCCTGAGGAGCAGTACGTACGTTTGCCACACTTCTTTACAGAGCTAGGCGTGAGCCAGAGAGCCTCGGTCACTGAGGCCTACCTAAGGGACTGCCACACTTACCCAGTAGCTCCCACGCAGAGGTCCCTGTGCCCAAACGGGCCTCCACGGAAGGGCCCTGTTCCTCCCGTTGTGTTTCCTTGAGGTAATCAGAAACCGCTGAGGATCCCTATAGGAGCTCCGGTTTGAAGCTGGGCGACCCTGGCTAAAGCTTATTCCCCTCCGTGGTAAACGAGACAGTGGCGGGTCCTAAGCTGCCTGAAGTACACTGCTCGCGCCCACCTTCTCTTTGCTGCCGGAAGGCCTCCCACAAGAAGTCTGAGTTTACTCGTGACAGCAGAAGTCTGAGTTTACGCGTGTGAGGCCTGCTGCTCTCAGTTCCTTGCTGGGAGCTTCAGCAGGAGCGCTCGGGAGCTCGCCGGCACAAGAACTGTGAGTGCCCTCGCCCCACCCCGGCCTCAAGCAAAAGTCCAGATTTCCCCCGTCAGAGTGCCATAGGAGCGAAGAAGCATGCGTTAAAGGAGGGCTTCAACAGTGCTAGGGCTTTATTTCACGAGACACCGTGCACTCACGTTCGTTGTAACAACTGTCAAAGGGCACTGGATGCCTTCCAACTCCTCTCTTGCGTTTGAGCCACAGGAAGTAAATGCATTCGTTTGATTAAGCTCCGTGAACGTGCAACGACGATGGCGAAGCGCTGCCCTGTTCGCTCGAAAGCTCTCGTTTGTACGGCCTTCACACGGCCTCAAGGTACGCCGTTCTAAACAACCTTACACTCCACGCTGGTGTGCCCCCAATTGGGAATGTGGGCTCTTCTGTGAGACACCAATGTGCGTCCCAAAGGAAACCGGGGGGGGGGGGCTCCCCCAGGACGCCTGCTTACGGCAGTCGGTTGCCAGATGTTTACTTCCAGCCGGAGAAAGAGAAAAAGGACAGCTTTCCCGGGGACAATTCTGGACCCTTGGGAACATCCAGAATCACCAAAGCCTAAACTTGGCACGGCCTGGGGAACGCTCTTCCGCACGTCCAGCAATCCCCACGTCAAAACCTTTCTCGGCAGAGGCAGGCACTCTCTCCCTTGTACTAGATAGCTCGGCAGAACCTTGCGAGAAACATGCTGCGTCATTCAGCTTGAAAGTGGGACGCGGATGGGAGAGTACGCTTTCTCCCCGTTTGGAGGCGCCGTGCGCTTGGCTTCAAAGCTGCCCGAACAGCACTAGCGGCCCGACGTCTCTGCACGGCAGGATTGTCGTTGTGGGCCGAGGCTGCGTGTTCTCTCAAAGCGGAAAACCGTGCTGGCAATACCTTGCTAGAAACTCCTCCCACGGCACTACATGTTCAGCTCCGGCCAAACGAAAGGTGACCTCAGGCCTCAAGGTAAGTTCCAGCGTTTCACGTCGGGGGAGTTGGGTGTGCAGTGGTTTCCATGAGGCCAGACTCCACCACGGAGTGCCTTAACTCTGCGACGCTCCTGGGGGCACACAGGATAGGAGCTCGTTCGCCAATTTCGCAGGGTGACTTCTCTCCGTGCCGGAACGGCGGCTCCTGGCTTCTAGAGGAACCTTAGCCTAAACAGGCCCCTGGAGGAAGCTCTTCACATTCAGAGCAAGGGCAACGTACTGCTCTCTGGCTTGCCTGGCTTGAGTGCCCCAGTCGTCAAAGAGCCTCGCGAAAGCAGTGCTGCGCAGACTCCCTTTGCCAGTCGAACGGCCTCCTTGACTGAAAGAGAACTGCAGTGCCAAAAGGCACCGTGCTGACGACTGGCTCCAGGAAGAGACTCGGGACAGCACTCTCATAGAAGCGAAAGCTAGGCTGTGCGCCCAGCCTGAGGAGCAGTACGTACGTTTGCCACACTTCTTTACAGAGCTAGGCGTGAGCCAGAGAGCCTCGGTCACTGAGGCCTACCTAAGGGACTGCCACACTTACCCAGTAGCTCCCACGCAGAGGTCCCTGTGCCCAAACGGGCCTCCACGGAAGGGCCCTGTTCCTCCCGTTGTGTTTCCTTGAGGTAATCAGAAACCGCTGAGGATCCCTATAGGAGCTCCGGTTTGAAGCTGGGCGACCCTGGCTAAAGCTTATTCCCCTCCGTGGTAAACGAGACAGTGGCGGGTCCTAAGCTGCCTGAAGTACACTGCTCGCGCCCACCTTCTCTTTGCTGCCGGAAGGCCTCCCACAAGAAGTCTGAGTTTACTCGTGACAGCAGAAGTCTGAGTTTACGCGTGTGAGGCCTGCTGCTCTCAGTTCCTTGCTGGGAGCTTCAGCAGGAGCGCTCGGGAGCTCGCCGGCACAAGAACTGTGAGTGCCCTCGCCCCACCCCGGCCTCAAGCAAAAGTCCAGATTTCCCCCGTCAGAGTGCCATAGGAGCGAAGAAGCATGCGTTAAAGGAGGGCTTCAACAGTGCTAGGGCTTTATTTCACGAGACACCGTGCACTCACGTTCGTTGTAACAACTGTCAAAGGGCACTGGATGCCTTCCAACTCCTCTCTTGCGTTTGAGCCACAGGAAGTAAATGCATTCGTTTGATTAAGCTCCGTGAACGTGCAACGACGATGGCGAAGCGCTGCCCTGTTCGCTCGAAAGCTCTCGTTTGTACGGCCTTCACACGGCCTCAAGGTACGCCGTTCTAAACAACCTTACACTCCACGCTGGTGTGCCCCCAATTGGGAATGTGGGCTCTTCTGTGAGACACCAATGTGCGTCCCAAAGGAAACCGGGGGGGGGGGGCTCCCCCAGGACGCCTGCTTACGGCAGTCGGTTGCCAGATGTTTACTTCCAGCCGGAGAAAGAGAAAAAGGACAGCTTTCCCGGGGACAATTCTGGACCCTTGGGAACATCCAGAATCACCAAAGCCTAAACTTGGCACGGCCTGGGGAACGCTCTTCCGCACGTCCAGCAATCCCCACGTCAAAACCTTTCTCGGCAGAGGCAGGCACTCTCTCCCTTGTACTAGATAGCTCGGCAGAACCTTGCGAGAAACATGCTGCGTCATTCAGCTTGAAAGTGGGACGCGGATGGGAGAGTACGCTTTCTCCCCGTTTGGAGGCGCCGTGCGCTTGGCTTCAAAGCTGCCCGAACAGCACTAGCGGCCCGACGTCTCTGCACGGCAGGATTGTCGTTGTGGGCCGAGGCTGCGTGTTCTCTCAAAGCGGAAAACCGTGCTGGCAATACCTTGCTAGAAACTCCTCCCACGGCACTACATGTTCAGCTCCGGCCAAACGAAAGGTGACCTCAGGCCTCAAGGTAAGTTCCAGCGTTTCACGTCGGGGGAGTTGGGTGTGCAGTGGTTTCCATGAGGCCAGACTCCACCACGGAGTGCCTTAACTCTGCGACGCTCCTGGGGGCACACAGGATAGGAGCTCGTTCGCCAATTTCGCAGGGTGACTTCTCTCCGTGCCGGAACGGCGGCTCCTGGCTTCTAGAGGAACCTTAGCCTAAACAGGCCCCTGGAGGAAGCTCTTCACATTCAGAGCAAGGGCAACGTACTGCTCTCTGGCTTGCCTGGCTTGAGTGCCCCAGTCGTCAAAGAGCCTCGCGAAAGCAGTGCTGCGCAGACTCCCTTTGCCAGTCGAACGGCCTCCTTGACTGAAAGAGAACTGCAGTGCCAAAAGGCACCGTGCTGACGACTGGCTCCAGGAAGAGACTCGGGACAGCACTCTCATAGAAGCGAAAGCTAGGCTGTGCGCCCAGCCTGAGGAGCAGTACGTACGTTTGCCACACTTCTTTACAGAGCTAGGCGTGAGCCAGAGAGCCTCGGTCACTGAGGCCTACCTAAGGGACTGCCACACTTACCCAGTAGCTCCCACGCAGAGGTCCCTGTGCCCAAACGGGCCTCCACGGAAGGGCCCTGTTCCTCCCGTTGTGTTTCCTTGAGGTAATCAGAAACCGCTGAGGATCCCTATAGGAGCTCCGGTTTGAAGCTGGGCGACCCTGGCTAAACCTTATTCCCCTCCGTGGTAAACGAGACAGTGGCGGGTCCTAAGCTGCCTGAAGTACACTGCTCGCGCCCACCTTCTCTTTGCTGCCGGAAGGCCTCCCACAAGAAGTCTGAGTTTACTCGTGACAGCAGAAGTCTGAGTTTACGCGTGTGAGGCCTGCTGCTCTCAGTTCCTTGCTGGGAGCTTCAGCAGGAGCGCTCGGGAGCTCGCCGGCACAAGAACTGTGAGTGCCCTCGCCCCACCCCGGCCTCAAGCAAAAGTCCAGATTTCCCCCGTCAGAGTGCCATAGGAGCGAAGAAGCATGCGTTAAAGGAGGGCTTCAACAGTGCTAGGGCTTTATTTCACGAGACACCGTGCACTCACGTTCGTTGTAACAACTGTCAAAGGGCACTGGATGCCTTCCAACTCCTCTCTTGCGTTTGAGCCACAGGAAGTAAATGCATTCGTTTGATTAAGCTCCGTGAACGTGCAACGACGATGGCGAAGCGCTGCCCTGTTCGCTCGAAAGCTCTCGTTTGTACGGCCTTCACACGGCCTCAAGGTACGCCGTTCTAAACAACCTTACACTCCACGCTGGTGTGCCCCCAATTGGGAATGTGGGCTCTTCTGTGAGACACCAATGTGCGTCCCAAAGGAAACCGGGGGGGGGGGGGCTCCCCCAGGACGCCTGCTTACGGCAGTCGGTTGCCAGATGTTTACTTCCAGCCGGAGAAAGAGAAAAAGGACAGCTTTCCCGGGGACAATTCTGGACCCTTGGGAACATCCAGAATCACCAAAGCCTAAACTTGGCACGGCCTGGGGAACGCTCTTCCGCACGTCCAGCAATCCCCACGTCAAAACCTTTCTCGGCAGAGGCAGGCACTCTCTCCCTTGTACTAGATAGCTCGGCAGAACCTTCCGAGAAACATGCTGCGTCATTCAGCTTGAAAGTGGGACGCGGATGGGAGAGTACGCTTTCTCCCCGTTTGGAGGCGCCGTGCGCTTGGCTTCAAAGCTGCCCGAACAGCACTAGCGGCCCGACGTCTCTGCACGGCAGGATTGTCGTTGTGGGCCGAGGCTGCGTGTTCTCTCAAAGCAGAAAACCGTGCTGGCAATACCTTGCTAGAAACTCCTCCCACGGCACTACATGTTCAGCTCCGGCCAAACGAAAGGTGACCTCAGGCCTCAAGGTAAGTTCCAGCGTTTCACGTCGGGGGAGTTGGGTGTGCAGTGGTTTCCATGAGGCCAGACTCCACCACGGAGTGCCTTAACTCTGCGACGCTCCTGGGGGCACACAGGATAGGAGCTCGTTCGCCAATTTCGCAGGATGACTTCTCTCCGTGCCGGAACGGCGGCTCCTGGCTTCTAGAGGAACCTTAGCCTAAACAGGCCCCTGGAGGAAGCTCTTCACATTCAGAGCAAGGGCAACGTACTGCTCTCTGGCTTGCCTGGCTTGAGTGCCCCAGTCGTCGAAGAGCCTCGCGAAAGCAGTGCTGCGCAGACTCCCTTTGCCAGTCGAACGGCCTCCTTGACTGAAAGAGAACTGCAGTGCCAAAAGGCACCGTGCTGACGACTGGCTCCAGGAAGAGACTCGGGACAGCACTCTCATAGAAGCGAAAGCTAGGCTGTGCGCCCAGCCTGAGGAGCAGTACGTACGTTTGCCACACTTCTTTACAGAGCTAGGCGTGAGCCAGAGAGCCTCGGTCACTGAGGCCTACCTAAGGGACTGCCACACTTACCCAGTAGCTCCCACGCAGAGGTCCCTGTGCCCAAACGGGCCTCCACGGAAGGGCCCTGTTCCTCCCGTTGTGTTTCCTTGAGGTAATCAGAAACCGCTGAGGATCCCTATAGGAGCTCCGGTTTGAAGCTGGGCGACCCTGGCTAAAGCTTATTCCCCTCCGTGGTAAACGAGACAGTGGCGGGTCCTAAGCTGCCTGAAGTACACTGCTCGCGCCCACCTTCTCTTTGCTGCCGGAAGGCCTCCCACAAGAAGTCTGAGTTTACTCGTGACAGCAGAAGTCTGAGTTTACGCGTGTGAGGCCTGCTGCTCTCAGTTCCTTGCTGGGAGCTTCAGCAGGAGCGCTCGGGAGCTCGCCGGCACAAGAACTGTGAGTGCCCTCGCCCCACCCCGGCCTCAAGCAAAAGTCCAGATTTCCCCCGTCAGAGTGCCATAGGAGCGAAGAAGCATGCGTTAAAGGAGGGCTTCAACAGTGCTAGGGCTTTATTTCACGAGACACCGTGCACTCACGTTCGTTGTAACAACTGTCAAAGGGCACTGGATGCCTTCCAACTCCTCTCTTGCGTTTGAGCCACAGGAAGTAAATGCATTCGTTTGATTAAGCTCCGTGAACGTGCAACGACGATGGCGAAGCGCTGCCCTGTTCGCTCGAAAGCTCTCGTTTGTACGGCCTTCACACGGCCTCAAGGTACGCCGTTCTAAACAACCTTACACTCCACGCTGGTGTGCCCCCAATTGGGAATGTGGGCTCTTCTGTGAGACACCAATGTGCGTCCCAAAGGAAACCGGGGGGGGGGGGCTCCCCCAGGACGCCTGCTTACGGCAGTCGGTTGCCAGATGTTTACTTCCAGCCGGAGAAAGAGAAAAAGGACAGCTTTCCCGGGGACAATTCTGGACCCTTGGGAACATCCAGAATCACCAAAGCCTAAACTTGGCACGGCCTGGGGAACGCTCTTCCGCACGTCCAGCAATCCCCACGTCAAAACCTTTCTCGGCAGAGGCAGGCACTCTCTCCCTTGTACTAGATAGCTCGGCAGAACCTTGCGAGAAACATGCTGCGTCATTCAGCTTGAAAGTGGGACGCGGATGGGAGAGTACGCTTTCTCCCCGTTTGGAGGCGCCGTGCGCTTGGCTTCAAAGCTGCCCGAACAGCACTAGCGGCCCGACGTCTCTGCACGGCAGGATTGTCGTTGTGGGCCGAGGCTGCGTGTTCTCTCAAAGCGGAAAACCGTGCTGGCAATACCTTGCTAGAAACTCCTCCCACGGCACTACATGTTCAGCTCCGGCCAAACGAAAGGTGACCTCAGGCCTCAAGGTAAGTTCCAGCGTTTCACGTCGGGGGAGTTGGGTGTGCAGTGGTTTCCATGAGGCCAGACTCCACCACGGAGTGCCTTAACTCTGCGACGCTCCTGGGGGCACACAGGATAGGAGCTCGTTCGCCAATTTCGCAGGGTGACTTCTCTCCGTGCCGGAACGGCGGCTCCTGGCTTCTAGAGGAACCTTAGCCTAAACAGGCCCCTGGAGGAAGCTCTTCACATTCAGAGCAAGGGCAACGTACTGCTCTCTGGCTTGCCTGGCTTGAGTGCCCCAGTCGTCAAAGAGCCTCGCGAAAGCAGTGCTGCGCAGACTCCCTTTGCCAGTCGAACGGCCTCCTTGACTGAAAGAGAACTGCAGTGCCAAAAGGCACCGTGCTGACGACTGGCTCCAGGAAGAGACTCGGGACAGCACTCTCATAGAAGCGAAAGCTAGGCTGTGCGCCCAGCCTGAGGAGCAGTACGTACGTTTGCCACACTTCTTTACAGAGCTAGGCGTGAGCCAGAGAGCCTCGGTCACTGAGGCCTACCTAAGGGACTGCCACACTTACCCAGTAGCTCCCACGCAGAGGTCCCTGTGCCCAAACGGGCCTCCACGGAAGGGCCCTGTTCCTCCCGTTGTGTTTCCTTGAGGTAATCAGAAACCGCTGAGGATCCCTATAGGAGCTCCGGTTTGAAGCTGGGCGACCCTGGCTAAAGCTTATTCCCCTCCGTGGTAAACGAGACAGTGGCGGGTCCTAAGCTGCCTGAAGTACACTGCTCGCGCCCACCTTCTCTTTGCTGCCGGAAGGCCTCCCACAAGAAGTCTGAGTTTACTCGTGACAGCAGAAGTCTGAGTTTACGCGTGTGAGGCCTGCTGCTCTCAGTTCCTTGCTGGGAGCTTCAGCAGGAGCGCTCGGGAGCTCGCCGGCACAAGAACTGTGAGTGCCCTCGCCCCACCCCGGCCTCAAGCAAAAGTCCAGATTTCCCCCGTCAGAGTGCCATAGGAGCGAAGAAGCATGCGTTAAAGGAGGGCTTCAACAGTGCTAGGGCTTTATTTCACGAGACACCGTGCACTCACGTTCGTTGTAACAACTGTCAAAGGGCACTGGATGCCTTCCAACTCCTCTCTTGCGTTTGAGCCACAGGAAGTAAATGCATTCGTTTGATTAAGCTCCGTGAACGTGCAACGACGATGGCGAAGCGCTGCCCTGTTCGCTCGAAAGCTCTCGTTTGTACGGCCTTCACACGGCCTCAAGGTACGCCGTTCTAAACAACCTTACACTCCACGCTGGTGTGCCCCCAATTGGGAATGTGGGCTCTTCTGTGAGACACCAATGTGCGTCCCAAAGGAAACCGGGGGGGGGGGGCTCCCCCAGGACGCCTGCTTACGGCAGTCGGTTGCCAGATGTTTACTTCCAGCCGGAGAAAGAGAAAAAGGACAGCTTTCCCGGGGACAATTCTGGACCCTTGGGAACATCCAGAATCACCAAAGCCTAAACTTGGCACGGCCTGGGGAACGCTCTTCCGCACGTCCAGCAATCCCCACGTCAAAACCTTTCTCGGCAGAGGCAGGCACTCTCTCCCTTGTACTAGATAGCTCGGCAGAACCTTGCGAGAAACATGCTGCGTCATTCAGCTTGAAAGTGGGACGCGGATGGGAGAGTACGCTTTCTCCCCGTTTGGAGGCGCCGTGCGCTTGGCTTCAAAGCTGCCCGAACAGCACTAGCGGCCCGACGTCTCTGCACGGCAGGATTGTCGTTGTGGGCCGAGGCTGCGTGTTCTCTCAAAGCGGAAAACCGTGCTGGCAATACCTTGCTAGAAACTCCTCCCACGGCACTACATGTTCAGCTCCGGCCAAACGAAAGGTGACCTCAGGCCTCAAGGTAAGTTCCAGCGTTTCACGTCGGGGGAGTTGGGTGTGCAGTGGTTTCCATGAGGCCAGACTCCACCACGGAGTGCCTTAACTCTGCGACGCTCCTGGGGGCACACAGGATAGGAGCTCGTTCGCCAATTTCGCAGGGTGACTTCTCTCCGTGCCGGAACGGCGGCTCCTGGCTTCTAGAGGAACCTTAGCCTAAACAGGCCCCTGGAGGAAGCTCTTCACATTCAGAGCAAGGGCAACGTACTGCTCTCTGGCTTGCCTGGCTTGAGTGCCCCAGTCGTCAAAGAGCCTCGCGAAAGCAGTGCTGCGCAGACTCCCTTTGCCAGTCGAACGGCCTCCTTGACTGAAAGAGAACTGCAGTGCCAAAAGGCACCGTGCTGACGACTGGCTCCAGGAAGAGACTCGGGACAGCACTCTCATAGAAGCGAAAGCTAGGCTGTGCGCCCAGCCTGAGGAGCAGTACGTACGTTTGCCACACTTCTTTACAGAGCTAGGCGTGAGCCAGAGAGCCTCGGTCACTGAGGCCTACCTAAGGGACTGCCACACTTACCCAGTAGCTCCCACGCAGAGGTCCCTGTGCCCAAACGGGCCTCCACGGAAGGGCCCTGTTCCTCCCGTTGTGTTTCCTTGAGGTAATCAGAAACCGCTGAGGATCCCTATAGGAGCTCCGGTTTGAAGCTGGGCGACCCTGGCTAAACCTTATTCCCCTCCGTGGTAAACGAGACAGTGGCGGGTCCTAAGCTGCCTGAAGTACACTGCTCGCGCCCACCTTCTCTTTGCTGCCGGAAGGCCTCCCACAAGAAGTCTGAGTTTACTCGTGACAGCAGAAGTCTGAGTTTACGCGTGTGAGGCCTGCTGCTCTCAGTTCCTTGCTGGGAGCTTCAGCAGGAGCGCTCGGGAGCTCGCCGGCACAAGAACTGTGAGTGCCCTCGCCCCACCCCGGCCTCAAGCAAAAGTCCAGATTTCCCCCGTCAGAGTGCCATAGGAGCGAAGAAGCATGCGTTAAAGGAGGGCTTCAACAGTGCTAGGGCTTTATTTCACGAGACACCGTGCACTCACGTTCGTTGTAACAACTGTCAAAGGGCACTGGATGCCTTCCAACTCCTCTCTTGCGTTTGAGCCACAGGAAGTAAATGCATTCGTTTGATTAAGCTCCGTGAACGTGCAACGACGATGGCGAAGCGCTGCCCTGTTCGCTCGAAAGCTCTCGTTTGTACGGCCTTCACACGGCCTCAAGGTACGCCGTTCTAAACAACCTTACACTCCACGCTGGTGTGCCCCCAATTGGGAATGTGGGCTCTTCTGTGAGACACCAATGTGCGTCCCAAAGGAAACCGGGGGGGTGGGGGCTCCCCCAGGACGCCTGCTTACGGCAGTCGGTTGCCAGATGTTTACTTCCAGCCGGAGAAAGAGAAAAAGGACAGCTTTCCCGGGGACAATTCTGGACCCTTGGGAACATCCAGAATCACCAAAGCCTAAACTTGGCACGGCCTGGGGAACGCTCTTCCGCACGTCCAGCAATCCCCACGTCAAAACCTTTCTCGGCAGAGGCAGGCACTCTCTCCCTTGTACTAGATAGCTCGGCAGAACCTTCCGAGAAACATGCTGCGTCATTCAGCTTGAAAGTGGGACGCGGATGGGAGAGTACGCTTTCTCCCCGTTTGGAGGCGCCGTGCGCTTGGCTTCAAAGCTGCCCGAACAGCACTAGCGGCCCGACGTCTCTGCACGGCAGGATTGTCGTTGTGGGCCGAGGCTGCGTGTTCTCTCAAAGCGGAAAACCGTGCTGGCAATACCTTGCTAGAAACTCCTCCCACGGCACTACATGTTCAGCTCCGGCCAAACGAAAGGTGACCTCAGGCCTCAAGGTAAGTTCCAGCGTTTCACGTCGGGGGAGTTGGGTGTGCAGTGGTTTCCATGAGGCCAGACTCCACCACGGAGTGCCTTAACTCTGCGACGCTCCTGGGGGCACACAGGATAGGAGCTCGTTCGCCAATTTCGCAGGGTGACTTCTCTCCGTGCCGGAACGGCGGCTCCTGGCTTCTAGAGGAACCTTAGCCTAAACAGGCCCCTGGAGGAAGCTCTTCACATTCAGAGCAAGGGCAACGTACTGCTCTCTGGCTTGCCTGGCTTGAGTGCCCCAGTCGTCAAAGAGCCTCGCGAAAGCAGTGCTGCGCAGACTCCCTTTGCCAGTCGAACGGCCTCCTTGACTGAAAGAGAACTGCAGTGCCAAAAGGCACCGTGCTGACGACTGGCTCCAGGAAGAGACTCGGGACAGCACTCTCATAGAAGCGAAAGCTAGGCTGTGCGCCCAGCCTGAGGAGCAGTACGTACGTTTGCCACACTTCTTTACAGAGCTAGGCGTGAGCCAGAGAGCCTCGGTCACTGAGGCCTACCTAAGGGACTGCCACACTTACCCAGTAGCTCCCACGCAGAGGTCCCTGTGCCCAAACGGGCCTCCACGGAAGGGCCCTGTTCCTCCCGTTGTGTTTCCTTGAGGTAATCAGAAACCGCTGAGGATCCCTATAGGAGCTCCGGTTTGAAGCTGGGCGACCCTGGCTAAACCTTATTCCCCTCCGTGGTAAACGAGACAGTGGCGGGTCCTAAGCTGCCTGAAGTACACTGCTCGCGCCCACCTTCTCTTTGCTGCCGGAAGGCCTCCCACAAGAAGTCTGAGTTTACTCGTGACAGCAGAAGTCTGAGTTTACGCGTGTGAGGCCTGCTGCTCTCAGTTCCTTGCTGGGAGCTTCAGCAGGAGCGCTCGGGAGCTCGCCGGCACAAGAACTGTGAGTGCCCTCGCCCCACCCCGGCCTCAAGCAAAAGTCCAGATTTCCCCCGTCAGAGTGCCATAGGAGCGAAGAAGCATGCGTTAAAGGAGGGCTTCAACAGTGCTAGGGCTTTATTTCACGAGACACCGTGCACTCACGTTCGTTGTAACAACTGTCAAAGGGCACTGGATGCCTTCCAACTCCTCTCTTGCGTTTGAGCCACAGGAAGTAAATGCATTCGTTTGATTAAGCTCCGTGAACGTGCAACGACGATGGCGAAGCGCTGCCCTGTTCGCTCGAAAGCTCTCGTTTGTACGGCCTTCACACGGCCTCAAGGTACGCCGTTCTAAACAACCTTACACTCCACGCTGGTGTGCCCCCAATTGGGAATGTGGGCTCTTCTGTGAGACACCAATGTGCGTCCCAAAGGAAACCGGGGGGGGGGGGGCTCCCCCAGGACGCCTGCTTACGGCAGTCGGTTGCCAGATGTTTACTTCCAGCCGGAGAAAGAGAAAAAGGACAGCTTTCCCGGGGACAATTCTGGACCCTTGGGAACATCCAGAATCACCAAAGCCTAAACTTGGCACGGCCTGGGGAACGCTCTTCCGCACGTCCAGCAATCCCCACGTCAAAACCTTTCTCGGCAGAGGCAGGCACTCTCTCCCTTGTACTAGATAGCTCGGCAGAACCTTGCGAGAAACATGCTGCGTCATTCAGCTTGAAAGTGGGACGCGGATGGGAGAGTACGCTTTCTCCCCGTTTGGAGGCGCCGTGCGCTTGGCTTCAAAGCTGCCCGAACAGCACTAGCGGCCCGACGTCTCTGCACGGCAGGATTGTCGTTGTGGGCCGAGGCTGCGTGTTCTCTCAAAGCGGAAAACCGTGCTGGCAATACCTTGCTAGAAACTCCTCCCACGGCACTACATGTTCAGCTCCGGCCAAACGAAAGGTGACCTCAGGCCTCAAGGTAAGTTCCAGCGTTTCACGTCGGGGGAGTTGGGTGTGCAGTGGTTTCCATGAGGCCAGACTCCACCACGGAGTGCCTTAACTCTGCGACGCTCCTGGGGGCACACAGGATAGGAGCTCGTTCGCCAATTTCGCAGGGTGACTTCTCTCCGTGCCGGAACGGCGGCTCCTGGCTTCTAGAGGAACCTTAGCCTAAACAGGCCCCTGGAGGAAGCTCTTCACATTCAGAGCAAGGGCAACGTACTGCTCTCTGGCTTGCCTGGCTTGAGTGCCCCAGTCGTCAAAGAGCCTCGCGAAAGCAGTGCTGCGCAGACTCCCTTTGCCAGTCGAACGGCCTCCTTGACTGAAAGAGAACTGCAGTGCCAAAAGGCACCGTGCTGACGACTGGCTCCAGGAAGAGACTCGGGACAGCACTCTCATAGAAGCGAAAGCTAGGCTGTGCGCCCAGCCTGAGGAGCAGTACGTACGTTTGCCACACTTCTTTACAGAGCTAGGCGTGAGCCAGAGAGCCTCGGTCACTGAGGCCTACCTAAGGGACTGCCACACTTACCCAGTAGCTCCCACGCAGAGGTCCCTGTGCCCAAACGGGCCTCCACGGAAGGGCCCTGTTCCTCCCGTTGTGTTTCCTTGAGGTAATCAGAAACCGCTGAGGATCCCTATAGGAGCTCCGGTTTGAAGCTGGGCGACCCTGGCTAAACCTTATTCCCCTCCGTGGTAAACGAGACAGTGGCGGGTCCTAAGCTGCCTGAAGTACACTGCTCGCGCCCACCTTCTCTTTGCTGCCGGAAGGCCTCCCACAAGAAGTCTGAGTTTACTCGTGACAGCAGAAGTCTGAGTTTACGCGTGTGAGGCCTGCTGCTCTCAGTTCCTTGCTGGGAGCTTCAGCAGGAGCGCTCGGGAGCTCGCCGGCACAAGAACTGTGAGTGCCCTCGCCCCACCCCGGCCTCAAGCAAAAGTCCAGATTTCCCCCGTCAGAGTGCCATAGGAGCGAAGAAGCATGCGTTAAAGGAGGGCTTCAACAGTGCTAGGGCTTTATTTCACGAGACACCGTGCACTCACGTTCGTTGTAACAACTGTCAAAGGGCACTGGATGCCTTCCAACTCCTCTCTTGCGTTTGAGCCACAGGAAGTAAATGCATTCGTTTGATTAAGCTCCGTGAACGTGCAACGACGATGGCGAAGCGCTGCCCTGTTCGCTCGAAAGCTCTCGTTTGTACGGCCTTCACACGGCCTCAAGGTACGCCGTTCTAAACAACCTTACACTCCACGCTGGTGTGCCCCCAATTGGGAATGTGGGCTCTTCTGTGAGACACCAATGTGCGTCCCAAAGGAAACCGGGGGGGGGGGGGGGCTCCCCCAGGACGCCTGCTTACGGCAGTCGGTTGCCAGATGTTTACTTCCAGCCGGAGAAAGAGAAAAAGGACAGCTTTCCCGGGGACAATTCTGGACCCTTGGGAACATCCAGAATCACCAAAGCCTAAACTTGGCACGGCCTGGGGAACGCTCTTCCGCACGTCCAGCAATCCCCACGTCAAAACCTTTCTCGGCAGAGGCAGGCACTCTCTCCCTTGTACTAGATAGCTCGGCAGAACCTTGCGAGAAACATGCTGCGTCATTCAGCTTGAAAGTGGGACGCGGATGGGAGAGTACGCTTTCTCCCCGTTTGGAGGCGCCGTGCGCTTGGCTTCAAAGCTGCCCGAACAGCACTAGCGGCCCGACGTCTCTGCACGGCAGGATTGTCGTTGTGGGCCGAGGCTGCGTGTTCTCTCAAAGCGGAAAACCGTGCTGGCAATACCTTGCTAGAAACTCCTCCCACGGCACTACATGTTCAGCTCCGGCCAAACGAAAGGTGACCTCAGGCCTCAAGGTAAGTTCCAGCGTTTCACGTCGGGGGAGTTGGGTGTGCAGTGGTTTCCATGAGGCCAGACTCCACCACGGAGTGCCTTAACTCTGCGACGCTCCTGGGGGCACACAGGATAGGAGCTCGTTCGCCAATTTCGCAGGGTGACTTCTCTCCGTGCCGGAACGGCGGCTCCTGGCTTCTAGAGGAACCTTAGCCTAAACAGGCCCCTGGAGGAAGCTCTTCACATTCAGAGCAAGGGCAACGTACTGCTCTCTGGCTTGCCTGGCTTGAGTGCCCCAGTCGTCAAAGAGCCTCGCGAAAGCAGTGCTGCGCAGACTCCCTTTGCCAGTCGAACGGCCTCCTTGACTGAAAGAGAACTGCAGTGCCAAAAGGCACCGTGCTGACGACTGGCTCCAGGAAGAGACTCGGGACAGCACTCTCATAGAAGCGAAAGCTAGGCTGTGCGCCCAGCCTGAGGAGCAGTACGTACGTTTGCCACACTTCTTTACAGAGCTAGGCGTGAGCCAGAGAGCCTCGGTCACTGAGGCCTACCTAAGGGACTGCCACACTTACCCAGTAGCTCCCACGCAGAGGTCCCTGTGCCCAAACGGGCCTCCACGGAAGGGCCCTGTTCCTCCCGTTGTGTTTCCTTGAGGTAATCAGAAACCGCTGAGGATCCCTATAGGAGCTCCGGTTTGAAGCTGGGCGACCCTGGCTAAAGCTTATTCCCCTCCGTGGTAAACGAGACAGTGGCGGGTCCTAAGCTGCCTGAAGTACACTGCTCGCGCCCACCTTCTCTTTGCTGCCGGAAGGCCTCCCACAAGAAGTCTGAGTTTACTCGTGACAGCAGAAGTCTGAGTTTACGCGTGTGAGGCCTGCTGCTCTCAGTTCCTTGCTGGGAGCTTCAGCAGGAGCGCTCGGGAGCTCGCCGGCACAAGAACTGTGAGTGCCCTCGCCCCACCCCGGCCTCAAGCAAAAGTCCAGATTTCCCCCGTCAGAGTGCCATAGGAGCGAAGAAGCATGCGTTAAAGGAGGGCTTCAACAGTGCTAGGGCTTTATTTCACGAGACACCGTGCACTCACGTTCGTTGTAACAACTGTCAAAGGGCACTGGATGCCTTCCAACTCCTCTCTTGCGTTTGAGCCACAGGAAGTAAATGCATTCGTTTGATTAAGCTCCGTGAACGTGCAACGACGATGGCGAAGCGCTGCCCTGTTCGCTCGAAAGCTCTCGTTTGTACGGCCTTCACACGGCCTCAAGGTACGCCGTTCTAAACAACCTTACACTCCACGCTGGTGTGCCCCCAATTGGGAATGTGGGCTCTTCTGTGAGACACCAATGTGCGTCCCAAAGGAAACCGGGGGGGGGGGGGCTCCCCCAGGACGCCTGCTTACGGCAGTCGGTTGCCAGATGTTTACTTCCAGCCGGAGAAAGAGAAAAAGGACAGCTTTCCCGGGGACAATTCTGGACCCTTGGGAACATCCAGAATCACCAAAGCCTAAACTTGGCACGGCCTGGGGAACGCTCTTCCGCACGTCCAGCAATCCCCACGTCAAAACCTTTCTCGGCAGAGGCAGGCACTCTCTCCCTTGTACTAGATAGCTCGGCAGAACCTTGCGAGAAACATGCTGCGTCATTCAGCTTGAAAGTGGGACGCGGATGGGAGAGTACGCTTTCTCCCCGTTTGGAGGCGCCGTGCGCTTGGCTTCAAAGCTGCCCGAACAGCACTAGCGGCCCGACGTCTCTGCACGGCAGGATTGTCGTTGTGGGCCGAGGCTGCGTGTTCTCTCAAAGCGGAAAACCGTGCTGGCAATACCTTGCTAGAAACTCCTCCCACGGCACTACATGTTCAGCTCCGGCCAAACGAAAGGTGACCTCAGGCCTCAAGGTAAGTTCCAGCGTTTCACGTCGGGGGAGTTGGGTGTGCAGTGGTTTCCATGAGGCCAGACTCCACCACGGAGTGCCTTAACTCTGCGACGCTCCTGGGGGCACACAGGATAGGAGCTCGTTCGCCAATTTCGCAGGGTGACTTCTCTCCGTGCCGGAACGGCGGCTCCTGGCTTCTAGAGGAACCTTAGCCTAAACAGGCCCCTGGAGGAAGCTCTTCACATTCAGAGCAAGGGCAACGTACTGCTCTCTGGCTTGCCTGGCTTGAGTGCCCCAGTCGTCAAAGAGCCTCGCGAAAGCAGTGCTGCGCAGACTCCCTTTGCCAGTCGAACGGCCTCCTTGACTGAAAGAGAACTGCAGTGCCAAAAGGCACCGTGCTGACGACTGGCTCCAGGAAGAGACTCGGGACAGCACTCTCATAGAAGCGAAAGCTAGGCTGTGCGCCCAGCCTGAGGAGCAGTACGTACGTTTGCCACACTTCTTTACAGAGCTAGGCGTGAGCCAGAGAGCCTCGGTCACTGAGGCCTACCTAAGGGACTGCCACACTTACCCAGTAGCTCCCACGCAGAGGTCCCTGTGCCCAAACGGGCCTCCACGGAAGGGCCCTGTTCCTCCCGTTGTGTTTCCTTGAGGTAATCAGAAACCGCTGAGGATCCCTATAGGAGCTCCGGTTTGAAGCTGGGCGACCCTGGCTAAACCTTATTCCCCTCCGTGGTAAACGAGACAGTGGCGGGTCCTAAGCTGCCTGAAGTACACTGCTCGCGCCCACCTTCTCTTTGCTGCCGGAAGGCCTCCCACAAGAAGTCTGAGTTTACTCGTGACAGCAGAAGTCTGAGTTTACGCGTGTGAGGCCTGCTGCTCTCAGTTCCTTGCTGGGAGCTTCAGCAGGAGCGCTCGGGAGCTCGCCGGCACAAGAACTGTGAGTGCCCTCGCCCCACCCCGGCCTCAAGCAAAAGTCCAGATTTCCCCCGTCAGAGTGCCATAGGAGCGAAGAAGCATGCGTTAAAGGAGGGCTTCAACAGTGCTAGGGCTTTATTTCACGAGACACCGTGCACTCACGTTCGTTGTAACAACTGTCAAAGGGCACTGGATGCCTTCCAACTCCTCTCTTGCGTTTGAGCCACAGGAAGTAAATGCATTCGTTTGATTAAGCTCCGTGAACGTGCAACGACGATGGCGAAGCGCTGCCCTGTTCGCTCGAAAGCTCTCGTTTGTACGGCCTTCACACGGCCTCAAGGTACGCCGTTCTAAACAACCTTACACTCCACGCTGGTGTGCCCCCAATTGGGAATGTGGGCTCTTCTGTGAGACACCAATGTGCGTCCCAAAGGAAACCGGGGGGGGGGGGCTCCCCCAGGACGCCTGCTTACGGCAGTCGGTTGCCAGATGTTTACTTCCAGCCGGAGAAAGAGAAAAAGGACAGCTTTCCCGGGGACAATTCTGGACCCTTGGGAACATCCAGAATCACCAAAGCCTAAACTTGGCACGGCCTGGGGAACGCTCTTCCGCACGTCCAGCAATCCCCACGTCAAAACCTTTCTCGGCAGAGGCAGGCACTCTCTCCCTTGTACTAGATAGCTCGGCAGAACCTTGCGAGAAACATGCTGCGTCATTCAGCTTGAAAGTGGGACGCGGATGGGAGAGTACGCTTTCTCCCCGTTTGGAGGCGCCGTGCGCTTGGCTTCAAAGCTGCCCGAACAGCACTAGCGGCCCGACGTCTCTGCACGGCAGGATTGTCGTTGTGGGCCGAGGCTGCGTGTTCTCTCAAAGCGGAAAACCGTGCTGGCAATACCTTGCTAGAAACTCCTCCCACGGCACTACATGTTCAGCTCCGGCCAAACGAAAGGTGACCTCAGGCCTCAAGGTAAGTTCCAGCGTTTCACGTCGGGGGAGTTGGGTGTGCAGTGGTTTCCATGAGGCCAGACTCCACCACGGAGTGCCTTAACTCTGCGACGCTCCTGGGGGCACACAGGATAGGAGCTCGTTCGCCAATTTCGCAGGGTGACTTCTCTCCGTGCCGGAACGGCGGCTCCTGGCTTCTAGAGGAACCTTAGCCTAAACAGGCCCCTGGAGGAAGCTCTTCACATTCAGAGCAAGGGCAACGTACTGCTCTCTGGCTTGCCTGGCTTGAGTGCCCCAGTCGTCAAAGAGCCTCGCGAAAGCAGTGCTGCGCAGACTCCCTTTGCCAGTCGAACGGCCTCCTTGACTGAAAGAGAACTGCAGTGCCAAAAGGCACCGTGCTGACGACTGGCTCCAGGAAGAGACTCGGGACAGCACTCTCATAGAAGCGAAAGCTAGGCTGTGCGCCCAGCCTGAGGAGCAGTACGTACGTTTGCCACACTTCTTTACAGAGCTAGGCGTGAGCCAGAGAGCCTCGGTCACTGAGGCCTACCTAAGGGACTGCCACACTTACCCAGTAGCTCCCACGCAGAGGTCCCTGTGCCCAAACGGGCCTCCACGGAAGGGCCCTGTTCCTCCCGTTGTGTTTCCTTGAGGTAATCAGAAACCGCTGAGGATCCCTATAGGAGCTCCGGTTTGAAGCTGGGCGACCCTGGCTAAACCTTATTCCCCTCCGTGGTAAACGAGACAGTGGCGGGTCCTAAGCTGCCTGAAGTACACTGCTCGCGCCCACCTTCTCTTTGCTGCCGGAAGGCCTCCCACAAGAAGTCTGAGTTTACTCGTGACAGCAGAAGTCTGAGTTTACGCGTGTGAGGCCTGCTGCTCTCAGTTCCTTGCTGGGAGCTTCAGCAGGAGCGCTCGGGAGCTCGCCGGCACAAGAACTGTGAGTGCCCTCGCCCCACCCCGGCCTCAAGCAAAAGTCCAGATTTCCCCCGTCAGAGTGCCATAGGAGCGAAGAAGCATGCGTTAAAGGAGGGCTTCAACAGTGCTAGGGCTTTATTTCACGAGACACCGTGCACTCACGTTCGTTGTAACAACTGTCAAAGGGCACTGGATGCCTTCCAACTCCTCTCTTGCGTTTGAGCCACAGGAAGTAAATGCATTCGTTTGATTAAGCTCCGTGAACGTGCAACGACGATGGCGAAGCGCTGCCCTGTTCGCTCGAAAGCTCTCGTTTGTACGGCCTTCACACGGCCTCAAGGTACGCCGTTCTAAACAACCTTACACTCCACGCTGGTGTGCCCCCAATTGGGAATGTGGGCTCTTCTGTGAGACACCAATGTGCGTCCCAAAGGAAACCGGGGGGGGGGGGCTCCCCCAGGACGCCTGCTTACGGCAGTCGGTTGCCAGATGTTTACTTCCAGCCGGAGAAAGAGAAAAAGGACAGCTTTCCCGGGGACAATTCTGGACCCTTGGGAACATCCAGAATCACCAAAGCCTAAACTTGGCACGGCCTGGGGAACGCTCTTCCGCACGTCCAGCAATCCCCACGTCAAAACCTTTCTCGGCAGAGGCAGGCACTCTCTCCCTTGTACTAGATAGCTCGGCAGAACCTTGCGAGAAACATGCTGCGTCATTCAGCTTGAAAGTGGGACGCGGATGGGAGAGTACGCTTTCTCCCCGTTTGGAGGCGCCGTGCGCTTGGCTTCAAAGCTGCCCGAACAGCACTAGCGGCCCGACGTCTCTGCACGGCAGGATTGTCGTTGTGGGCCGAGGCTGCGTGTTCTCTCAAAGCGGAAAACCGTGCTGGCAATACCTTGCTAGAAACTCCTCCCACGGCACTACATGTTCAGCTCCGGCCAAACGAAAGGTGACCTCAGGCCTCAAGGTAAGTTCCAGCGTTTCACGTCGGGGGAGTTGGGTGTGCAGTGGTTTCCATGAGGCCAGACTCCACCACGGAGTGCCTTAACTCTGCGACGCTCCTGGGGGCACACAGGATAGGAGCTCGTTCGCCAATTTCGCAGGATGACTTCTCTCCGTGCCGGAACGGCGGCTCCTGGCTTCTAGAGGAACCTTAGCCTAAACAGGCCCCTGGAGGAAGCTCTTCACATTCAGAGCAAGGGCAACGTACTGCTCTCTGGCTTGCCTGGCTTGAGTGCCCCAGTCGTCAAAGAGCCTCGCGAAAGCAGTGCTGCGCAGACTCCCTTTGCCAGTCGAACGGCCTCCTTGACTGAAAGAGAACTGCAGTGCCAAAAGGCACCGTGCTGACGACTGGCTCCAGGAAGAGACTCGGGACAGCACTCTCATAGAAGCGAAAGCTAGGCTGTGCGCCCAGCCTGAGGAGCAGTACGTACGTTTGCCACACTTCTTTACAGAGCTAGGCGTGAGCCAGAGAGCCTCGGTCACTGAGGCCTACCTAAGGGACTGCCACACTTACCCAGTAGCTCCCACGCAGAGGTCCCTGTGCCCAAACGGGCCTCCACGGAAGGGCCCTGTTCCTCCCGTTGTGTTTCCTTGAGGTAATCAGAAACCGCTGAGGATCCCTATAGGAGCTCCGGTTTGAAGCTGGGCGACCCTGGCTAAACCTTATTCCCCTCCGTGGTAAACGAGACAGTGGCGGGTCCTAAGCTGCCTGAAGTACACTGCTCGCGCCCACCTTCTCTTTGCTGCCGGAAGGCCTCCCACAAGAAGTCTGAGTTTACTCGTGACAGCAGAAGTCTGAGTTTACGCGTGTGAGGCCTGCTGCTCTCAGTTCCTTGCTGGGAGCTTCAGCAGGAGCGCTCGGGAGCTCGCCGGCACAAGAACTGTGAGTGCCCTCGCCCCACCCCGGCCTCAAGCAAAAGTCCAGATTTCCCCCGTCAGAGTGCCATAGGAGCGAAGAAGCATGCGTTAAAGGAGGGCTTCAACAGTGCTAGGGCTTTATTTCACGAGACACCGTGCACTCACGTTCGTTGTAACAACTGTCAAAGGGCACTGGATGCCTTCCAACTCCTCTCTTGCGTTTGAGCCACAGGAAGTAAATGCATTCGTTTGATTAAGCTCCGTGAACGTGCAACGACGATGGCGAAGCGCTGCCCTGTTCGCTCGAAAGCTCTCGTTTGTACGGCCTTCACACGGCCTCAAGGTACGCCGTTCTAAACAACCTTACACTCCACGCTGGTGTGCCCCCAATTGGGAATGTGGGCTCTTCTGTGAGACACCAATGTGCGTCCCAAAGGAAACCGGGGGGGGGGGCTCCCCCAGGACGCCTGCTTACGGCAGTCGGTTGCCAGATGTTTACTTCCAGCCGGAGAAAGAGAAAAAGGACAGCTTTCCCGGGGACAATTCTGGACCCTTGGGAACATCCAGAATCACCAAAGCCTAAACTTGGCACGGCCTGGGGAACGCTCTTCCGCACGTCCAGCAATCCCCACGTCAAAACCTTTCTCGGCAGAGGCAGGCACTCTCTCCCTTGTACTAGATAGCTCGGCAGAACCTTGCGAGAAACATGCTGCGTCATTCAGCTTGAAAGTGGGACGCGGATGGGAGAGTACGCTTTCTCCCCGTTTGGAGGCGCCGTGCGCTTGGCTTCAAAGCTGCCCGAACAGCACTAGCGGCCCGACGTCTCTGCACGGCAGGATTGTCGTTGTGGGCCGAGGCTGCGTGTTCTCTCAAAGCGGAAAACCGTGCTGGCAATACCTTGCTAGAAACTCCTCCCACGGCACTACATGTTCAGCTCCGGCCAAACGAAAGGTGACCTCAGGCCTCAAGGTAAGTTCCAGCGTTTCACGTCGGGGGAGTTGGGTGTGCAGTGGTTTCCATGAGGCCAGACTCCACCACGGAGTGCCTTAACTCTGCGACGCTCCTGGGGGCACACAGGATAGGAGCTCGTTCGCCAATTTCGCAGGGTGACTTCTCTCCGTGCCGGAACGGCGGCTCCTGGCTTCTAGAGGAACCTTAGCCTAAACAGGCCCCTGGAGGAAGCTCTTCACATTCAGAGCAAGGGCAACGTACTGCTCTCTGGCTTGCCTGGCTTGAGTGCCCCAGTCGTCAAAGAGCCTCGCGAAAGCAGTGCTGCGCAGACTCCCTTTGCCAGTCGAACGGCCTCCTTGACTGAAAGAGAACTGCAGTGCCAAAAGGCACCGTGCTGACGACTGGCTCCAGGAAGAGACTCGGGACAGCACTCTCATAGAAGCGAAAGCTAGGCTGTGCGCCCAGCCTGAGGAGCAGTACGTACGTTTGCCACACTTCTTTACAGAGCTAGGCGTGAGCCAGAGAGCCTCGGTCACTGAGGCCTACCTAAGGGACTGCCACACTTACCCAGTAGCTCCCACGCAGAGGTCCCTGTGCCCAAACGGGCCTCCACGGAAGGGCCCTGTTCCTCCCGTTGTGTTTCCTTGAGGTAATCAGAAACCGCTGAGGATCCCTATAGGAGCTCCGGTTTGAAGCTGGGCGACCCTGGCTAAACCTTATTCCCCTCCGTGGTAAACGAGACAGTGGCGGGTCCTAAGCTGCCTGAAGTACACTGCTCGCGCCCACCTTCTCTTTGCTGCCGGAAGGCCTCCCACAAGAAGTCTGAGTTTACTCGTGACAGCAGAAGTCTGAGTTTACGCGTGTGAGGCCTGCTGCTCTCAGTTCCTTGCTGGGAGCTTCAGCAGGAGCGCTCGGGAGCTCGCCGGCACAAGAACTGTGAGTGCCCTCGCCCCACCCCGGCCTCAAGCAAAAGTCCAGATTTCCCCCGTCAGAGTGCCATAGGAGCGAAGAAGCATGCGTTAAAGGAGGGCTTCAACAGTGCTAGGGCTTTATTTCACGAGACACCGTGCACTCACGTTCGTTGTAACAACTGTCAAAGGGCACTGGATGCCTTCCAACTCCTCTCTTGCGTTTGAGCCACAGGAAGTAAATGCATTCGTTTGATTAAGCTCCGTGAACGTGCAACGACGATGGCGAAGCGCTGCCCTGTTCGCTCGAAAGCTCTCGTTTGTACGGCCTTCACACGGCCTCAAGGTACGCCGTTCTAAACAACCTTACACTCCACGCTGGTGTGCCCCCAATTGGGAATGTGGGCTCTTCTGTGAGACACCAATGTGCGTCCCAAAGGAAACCGGGGGGGGGGGCTCCCCCAGGACGCCTGCTTACGGCAGTCGGTTGCCAGATGTTTACTTCCAGCCGGAGAAAGAGAAAAAGGACAGCTTTCCCGGGGACAATTCTGGACCCTTGGGAACATCCAGAATCACCAAAGCCTAAACTTGGCACGGCCTGGGGAACGCTCTTCCGCACGTCCAGCAATCCCCACGTCAAAACCTTTCTCGGCAGAGGCAGGCACTCTCTCCCTTGTACTAGATAGCTCGGCAGAACCTTGCGAGAAACATGCTGCGTCATTCAGCTTGAAAGTGGGACGCGGATGGGAGAGTACGCTTTCTCCCCGTTTGGAGGCGCCGTGCGCTTGGCTTCAAAGCTGCCCGAACAGCACTAGCGGCCCGACGTCTCTGCACGGCAGGATTGTCGTTGTGGGCCGAGGCTGCGTGTTCTCTCAAAGCGGAAAACCGTGCTGGCAATACCTTGCTAGAAACTCCTCCCACGGCACTACATGTTCAGCTCCGGCCAAACGAAAGGTGACCTCAGGCCTCAAGGTAAGTTCCAGCGTTTCACGTCGGGGGAGTTGGGTGTGCAGTGGTTTCCATGAGGCCAGACTCCACCACGGAGTGCCTTAACTCTGCGACGCTCCTGGGGGCACACAGGATAGGAGCTCGTTCGCCAATTTCGCAGGATGACTTCTCTCCGTGCCGGAACGGCGGCTCCTGGCTTCTAGAGGAACCTTAGCCTAAACAGGCCCCTGGAGGAAGCTCTTCACATTCAGAGCAAGGGCAACGTACTGCTCTCTGGCTTGCCTGGCTTGAGTGCCCCAGTCGTCAAAGAGCCTCGCGAAAGCAGTGCTGCGCAGACTCCCTTTGCCAGTCGAACGGCCTCCTTGACTGAAAGAGAACTGCAGTGCCAAAAGGCACCGTGCTGACGACTGGCTCCAGGAAGAGACTCGGGACAGCACTCTCATAGAAGCGAAAGCTAGGCTGTGCGCCCAGCCTGAGGAGCAGTACGTACGTTTGCCACACTTCTTTACAGAGCTAGGCGTGAGCCAGAGAGCCTCGGTCACTGAGGCCTACCTAAGGGACTGCCACACTTACCCAGTAGCTCCCACGCAGAGGTCCCTGTGCCCAAACGGGCCTCCACGGAAGGGCCCTGTTCCTCCCGTTGTGTTTCCTTGAGGTAATCAGAAACCGCTGAGGATCCCTATAGGAGCTCCGGTTTGAAGCTGGGCGACCCTGGCTAAACCTTATTCCCCTCCGTGGTAAACGAGACAGTGGCGGGTCCTAAGCTGCCTGAAGTACACTGCTCGCGCCCACCTTCTCTTTGCTGCCGGAAGGCCTCCCACAAGAAGTCTGAGTTTACTCGTGACAGCAGAAGTCTGAGTTTACGCGTGTGAGGCCTGCTGCTCTCAGTTCCTTGCTGGGAGCTTCAGCAGGAGCGCTCGGGAGCTCGCCGGCACAAGAACTGTGAGTGCCCTCGCCCCACCCCGGCCTCAAGCAAAAGTCCAGATTTCCCCCGTCAGAGTGCCATAGGAGTGAAGAAGCATGCGTTAAAGGAGGGCTTCAACAGTGCTAGGGCTTTATTTCACGAGACACCGTGCACTCACGTTCGTTGTAACAACTGTCAAAGGGCACTGGATGCCTTCCAACTCCTCTCTTGCGTTTGAGCCACAGGAAGTAAATGCATTCGTTTGATTAAGCTCCGTGAACGTGCAACGACGATGGCGAAGCGCTGCCCTGTTCGCTCGAAAGCTCTCGTTTGTACGGCCTTCACACGGCCTCAAGGTACGCCGTTCTAAACAACCTTACACTCCACGCTGGTGTGCCCCCAATTGGGAATGTGGGCTCTTCTGTGAGACACCAATGTGCGTCCCAAAGGAAACCGGGGGGGGGGGGGCTCCCCCAGGACGCCTGCTTACGGCAGTCGGTTGCCAGATGTTTACTTCCAGCCGGAGAAAGAGAAAAAGGACAGCTTTCCCGGGGACAATTCTGGACCCTTGGGAACATCCAGAATCACCAAAGCCTAAACTTGGCACGGCCTGGGGAACGCTCTTCCGCACGTCCAGCAATCCCCACGTCAAAACCTTTCTCGGCAGAGGCAGGCACTCTCTCCCTTGTACTAGATAGCTCGGCAGAACCTTGCGAGAAACATGCTGCGTCATTCAGCTTGAAAGTGGGACGCGGATGGGAGAGTACGCTTTCTCCCCGTTTGGAGGCGCCGTGCGCTTGGCTTCAAAGCTGCCCGAACAGCACTAGCGGCCCGACGTCTCTGCACGGCAGGATTGTCGTTGTGGGCCGAGGCTGCGTGTTCTCTCAAAGCGGAAAACCGTGCTGGCAATACCTTGCTAGAAACTCCTCCCACGGCACTACATGTTCAGCTCCGGCCAAACGAAAGGTGACCTCAGGCCTCAAGGTAAGTTCCAGCGTTTCACGTCGGGGGAGTTGGGTGTGCAGTGGTTTCCATGAGGCCAGACTCCACCACGGAGTGCCTTAACTCTGCGACGCTCCTGGGGGCACACAGGATAGGAGCTCGTTCGCCAATTTCGCAGGATGACTTCTCTCCGTGCCGGAACGGCGGCTCCTGGCTTC
>NW_028132449.1:0-33553 GCF_964374135.1 Grampus griseus | reverse complement strand
GGCCGCCCCCACTGCAGCCCAGCCCCGGCGCCGCCACCTGTCTGCCGGGCTGGCTCTCCACAGCTCCATACGGAAAAAGCCGCCCCTCCGCCGTTTCGCCATGGCCCGGGGCGGGAGCGGGATCGAGGGCCCGGGCCGCTTCCCCGGGCCTGCCGGCCACCTGGGGCGGGGTCCTGAGCTCGGACGGTGGCGTGGGGGCGAGGGTGGCGTGGCTGGGTCTCAGGGGCCGTGCCAACTCAATGGTGGCTCCCAGTGGCTTCGGGCCAGCTTCTGTCGGGCAGGAGGGCCGGCCCGGTCTGCGTCTGAGCTGCGCCTAGCGCAGCGTGGGCGGGCAGGTGGGATGGCCAAGGGCCCGCGGTCCCCGGGCCCGGAAGCCTCCTGGGCCACTTCCCCGTGAGCGGCCTGCGGGATCTGGGGCGGGGCGCCAAGCGCCGAAAAGTTTGCTGGCTCCCGCCCGCCCTGGGCTGGGTGGTCGCCAGCACCTCCGCCACCCCCAGGTGCCCGAGACCTCCGTTCCCCTGCCTAGGCGGGCGGCGGGGCCCTGCCGGGACGGGCGGGCCGCTGGGCTGGCGGTAAGGCCCAAGCGCCTGCGAAGCTGCCGCCTCAAGAGGCAGCCCGCGACCCCGCCGGCATCCACTGCCGAAGCAGCCTAGAAGGGCCCGATCTCGCCGCGATCGCGGAAGCTAAGCAGGGTCGGGCCTGGTTAGAACTTGGATGGGAGACCTCTAGGGAAGACCGGGTGCTCCAGGCTTTTTGCCTCCCGCTCCGCCTTCTCCGTTTGTCGCTGGCGGCGTTCGCGGCTCTCTCCGCCCCCGCCCGGCACAGCTGCAAGCCCCACCTCCTCAGGCCCCTCCCACCACAGCCAGCGTCTGATGGGGCGCTCCCCGCCTGCCTGAGCGGCCAGGCGGCCAGAAGGCGTCCCTGGAAGGCAGAGGCACACCAGACGCTCCGGGGGTGGCCTGACGGGAACCAGACGTGGCCGCGGACCCGGGGGCCGTCCGTGCGGCCCGCGAGCCCCTCGACCTGCACCTGGCCGCCCCCACTGCAGCCCAGCCCCGGCGCCGCCACCTGTCTGCCGGGCTGGCTCTCCACAGCTCCATACGGAAAAAGCCGCCCCTCCGCCGTTTCGCCATGGCCCGGGGCGGGAGCGGGATCGAGGGCCCGGGCCGCTTCCCCGGGCCTGCCGGCCACCTGGGGCGGGGTCCTGAGCTCGGACGGTGGCGTGGGGGCGAGGGTGGCGTGGCTGGGTCTCAGGGGCCGTGCCAACTCAATGGTGGCTCCCAGTGGCTTCGGGCCAGCTTCTGTCGGGCAGGAGGGCCGGCCCGGTCTGCGTCTGAGCTGCGCCTAGCGCAGCGTGGCGGGCAGGTGGGATGGCCAAGGGCCCGCGGTCCCCGGGCCCGGAAGCCTCCTGGGCCACTTCCCCGTGAGCGGCCTGCGGGATCTGGGGCGGGGCGCCAAGCGCCGAAAAGTTTGCTGGCTCCCGCCCGCCCTGGGCTGGGTGGTCGCCAGCACCTCCGCCACCCCAGGTGCCCGAGACCTCCGTTCCCCTGCCTAGGCGGGCGGCGGGGCCCTGCCGGGACGGGCGGGCCGCTGGGCTGACGGTAAGGCCCAAGCGCCTGCGAAGCTGCGCCTCAAGAGGCAGCCCGCGACCCCGCCGGCATCCACTGCCGAAGCAGCCTAGAAGGGCCCGATCTCGCCGCGATCGCGGAAGCTAAGCAGGGTCGGGCCTGGTTAGAACTTGGATGGGAGACCTCTAGGGTAAGACCGGGTGCTCCAGGCTTTTTGCCTCCCGCTCCGCCTTCTCCGTTTGTCGCTGGCGGCGTTCGCGGCTCTCTCCGCCCCCGCCCGGCACAGCTGCAAGCCCCACCTCCTCAGGCCCCTCCCACCACAGCCAGCGTCTGATGGGGCGCTCCCCGCCTGCCTGAGCGGCCAGGCGGCCAGAAGGCGTCCCTGGAAGGCAGAGGCACACCAGACGCTCCGGGGGTGGCCTGACGGGAACCAGACGTGGCCGCGGACCCGGGGGCCGTCCGTGCGGCCCGCGAGCCCCTCGACCTGCACCTGGCCGCCCCCACTGCAGCCCAGCCCCGGCGCCGCCACCTGTCTGCCGGGCTGGCTCTCCACAGCTCCATACGGAAAAAGCCGCCCCTCCGCCGTTTCGCCATGGCCCGGGGCGGGAGCGGGATCGAGGGCCCGGGCCGCTTCCCCGGGCCTGCCGGCCACCTGGGGCGGGGTCCTGAGCTCGGACGGTGGCGTGGGGGCGAGGGTGGCGTGGCTGGGTCTCAGGGGCCGTGCCAACTCAATGGTGGCTCCCAGTGGCTTCGGGCCAGCTTCTGTCGGGCAGGAGGGCCGGCCCGGTCTGCGTCTGAGCTGCGCCTAGCGCAGCGTGGGCGGGCAGGTGGGATGGCCAAGGGGCCCGCGGTCCCCGGGCCCGGAAGCCTCCTGGGCCACTTCCCCGTGAGCGGCCTGCGGGATCTGGGGCGGGGCGCCAAGCGCCGAAAAGTTTGCTGGCTCCCGCCCGCCCTGGGCTGGGTGGTCGCCAGCACCTCCGCCACCCCCAGGTGCCCGAGACCTCCGTTCCCCTGCCTAGGCGGGCGGCGGGGCCCTGCCGGGACGGGCGGGCCGCTGGGCTGACGGTAAGGCCCAAGCGCCTGCGAAGCTGCGCCTCAAGAGGCAGCCCGCGACCCCGCCGGCATCCACTGCCGAAGCAGCCTAGAAGGGCCCGATCTCGCCGCGATCGCGGAAGCTAAGCAGGGTCGGGCCTGGTTAGAACTTGGATGGGAGACCTCTAGGGTAAGACCGGGTGCTCCAGGCTTTTTGCCTCCCGCTCCGCCTTCTCCGTTTGTCGCTGGCGGCGTTCGCGGCTCTCTCCGCCCCCGCCCGGCACAGCTGCAAGCCCCACCTCCTCAGGGCCCCTCCCACCACAGCCAGCGTCTGATGGGGCGCTCCCCGCCTGCCTGAGCGGCCAGGCGGCCAGAAGGCGTCCCTGGAAGGCAGAGGCACACCAGACGCTCCGGGGGTGGCCTGACGGGAACCAGACGTGGCCGCGGACCCGGGGGCCGTCCGTGCGGCCCGCGAGCCCCTCGACCTGCACCTGGCCGCCCCCACTGCAGCCCAGCCCCGGCGCCGCCACCTGTCTGCCGGGCTGGCTCTCCACAGCTCCATACGGAAAAAGCCGCCCCTCCGCCGTTTCGCCATGGCCCGGGGCGGGAGCGGGATCGAGGGCCCGGGCCGCTTCCCCGGGCCTGCCGGCCACCTGGGGCGGGGTCCTGAGCTCGGACGGTGGCGTGGGGGCGAGGGTGGCGTGGCTGGGTCTCAGGGGCCGTGCCAACTCAATGGTGGCTCCCAGTGGCTTCGGGCCAGCTTCTGTCGGGCAGGAGGGCCGGCCCGGTCTGCGTCTGAGCTGCGCCTAGCGCAGCGTGGGCGGGCAGGTGGGATGGCAAAGGGCCCGCGGTCCCCGGGCCCGGAAGCCTCCTGGGCCACTTCCCCGTGAGCGGCCTGCGGGATCTGGGGCGGGGCGCCAAGCGCCGAAAAGTTTGCTGGCTCCCGCCCGCCCTGGGCTGGGTGGTCGCCAGCACCTCCGCCACCCCCAGGTGCCCGAGACCTCCGTTCCCCTGCCTAGGCGGGCGGCGGGGCCCTGCCGGGACGGGCGGGCCGCTGGGCTGACGGTAAGGCCCAAGCGCCTGCGAAGCTGCGCCTCAAGAGGCAGCCCGCGACCCCGCCGGCATCCACTGCCGAAGCAGCCTAGAAGGGCCCGATCTCGCCGCGATCGCGGAAGCTAAGCAGGGTCGGGCCTGGTTAGAACTTGGATGGGAGACCTCTAGGGTAAGACCGGGTGCTCCAGGCTTTTTGCCTCCCGCTCCGCCTTCTCCGTTTGTCGCTGGCGGCGTTCGCGGCTCTCTCCGCCCCCGCCCGGCACAGCTGCAAGCCCCACCTCCTCAGGCCCCTCCCACCACAGCCAGCGTCTGATGGGGCGCTCCCCGCCTGCCTGAGCGGCCAGGCGGCCAGAAGGCGTCCCTGGAAGGCAGAGGCACACCAGACGCTCCGGGGGTGGCCTGACGGGAACCAGACGTGGCCGCGGACCCGGGGGCCGTCCGTGCGGCCCGCGAGCCCCTCGACCTGCACCTGGCCGCCCCCACTGCAGCCCAGCCCCGGCGCCGCCACCTGTCTGCCGGGCTGGCTCTCCACAGCTCCATACGGAAAAAGCCGCCCCTCCGCCGTTTCGCCATGGCCCGGGGCGGGAGCGGGATCGAGGGCCCGGGCCGCTTCCCCGGGCCTGCCGGCCACCTGGGGCGGGGTCCTGAGCTCGGACGGTGGCGTGGGGGCGAGGGTGGCGTGGCTGGGTCTCAGGGGCCGTGCCAACTCAATGGTGGCTCCCAGTGGCTTCGGGCCAGCTTCTGTCGGGCAGGAGGGCCGGCCCGGTCTGCGTCTGAGCTGCGCCTAGCGCAGCGTGGGCGGGCAGGTGGGATGGCCAAGGGCCCGCGGTCCCCGGGCCCGGAAGCCTCCTGGGCCACTTCCCCGTGAGCGGCCTGCGGGATCTGGGGCGGGGCGCCAAGCGCCGAAAAGTTTGCTGGCTCCCGCCCGCCCTGGGCTGGGTGGTCGCCAGCACCTCCGCCACCCCCAGGTGCCCGAGACCTCCGTTCCCCTGCCTAGGCGGGCGGCGGGGCCCTGCCGGGACGGGCGGGCCGCTGGGCTGGCGGTAAGGCCCAAGCGCCTGCGAAGCTGCGCCTCAAGAGGCAGCCCGCGACCCCGCCGGCATCCACTGCCGAAGCAGCCTAGAAGGGCCCGATCTCGCCGCGATCGCGGAAGCTAAGCAGGGTCGGGCCTGGTTAGAACTTGGATGGGAGACCTCTAGGGAAGACCGGGTGCTCCAGGCTTTTTGCCTCCCGCTCCGCCCTTCTCCGTTTGTCGCTGGCGGCGTTCGCGGCTCTCTCCGCCCCCGCCCGGCACAGCTGCAAGCCCCACCTCCTCAGGCCCCTCCCACCACAGCCAGCGTCTGATGGGGCGCTCCCCGCCTGCCTGAGCGGCCAGGCGGCCAGAAGGCGTCCCTGGAAGGCAGAGGCACACCAGACGCTCCGGGGGTGGCCTGACGGGAACCAGACGTGGCCGCGGACCCGGGGGCCGTCCGTGCGGCCCGCGAGCCCCTCGACCTGCACCTGGCCGCCCCCACTGCAGCCCAGCCCCGGCGCCGCCACCTGTCTGCCGGGCTGGCTCTCCACAGCTCCATACGGAAAAAGCCGCCCCTCCGCCGTTTCGCCATGGCCCGGGGCGGGAGCGGGATCGAGGGCCCGGGCCGCTTCCCCGGGCCTGCCGGCCACCTGGGGCGGGGTCCTGAGCTCGGACGGTGGCGTGGGGGCGAGGGTGGCGTGGCTGGGTCTCAGGGGCCGTGCCAACTCAATGGTGGCTCCCAGTGGCTTCGGGCCAGCTTCTGTCGGGCAGGAGGGCCGGCCCGGTCTGCGTCTGAGCTGCGCCTAGCGCAGCGTGGGCGGGCAGGTGGGATGGCCAAGGGCCCGCGGTCCCCGGGCCCGGAAGCCTCCTGGGCCACTTCCCCGTGAGCGGCCTGCGGGATCTGGGGCGGGGCGCCAAGCGCCGAAAAGTTTGCTGGCTCCCGCCCGCCCTGGGCTGGGTGGTCGCCAGCACCTCCGCCACCCCCAGGTGCCCGAGACCTCCGTTCCCCTGCTAGGCGGGCGGCGGGGCCCTGCCGGGACGGGCGGGCCGCTGGGCTGACGGTAAGGCCCAAGCGCCTGCGAAGCTGCGCCTCAAGAGGCAGCCCGCGACCCCGCCGGCATCCACTGCCGAAGCAGCCTAGAAGGGCCCGATCTCGCCGCGATCGCGGAAGCTAAGCAGGGTCGGGCCTGGTTAGAACTTGGATGGGAGACCTCTAGGGTAAGACCGGGTGCTCCAGGCTTTTTGCCTCCCGCTCCGCCTTCTTCCGTTTGTCGCTGGCGGCGTTCGCGGCTCTCTCCGCCCCCGCCCGGCACAGCTGCAAGCCCCACCTCCTCAGGCCCCTCCCACCACAGCCAGCGTCTGATGGGGCGCTCCCCGCCTGCCTGAGCGGCCAGGCGGCCAGAAGGCGTCCCTGGAAGGCAGAGGCACACCAGACGCTCCGGGGGTGGCCTGACGGGAACCAGACGTGGCCGCGGACCCGGGGGCCGTCCGTGCGGCCCGCGAGCCCCTCGACCTGCACCTGGCCGCCCCCACTGCAGCCCAGCCCCGGCGCCGCCACCTGTCTGCCGGGCTGGCTCTCCACAGCTCCATACGGAAAAAGCCGCCCCTCCGCCGTTTCGCCATGGCCCGGGGCGGGAGCGGGATCGAGGGCCCGGGCCGCTTCCCCGGGCCTGCCGGCCACCTGGGGCGGGGTCCTGAGCTCGGACGGTGGCGTGGGGGCGAGGGTGGCGTGGCTGGGTCTCAGGGGCCGTGCCAACTCAATGGTGGCTCCCAGTGGCTTCGGGCCAGCTTCTGTCGGGCAGGAGGGCCGGCCGGTCTGCGTCTGAGCTGCGCCTAGCGCAGCGTGGGCGGGCAGGTGGGATGGCAAAGGGCCCGCGGTCCCGGCCCGGAAGCCTCCTGGGCCACTTCCCCGTGAGCGGCCTGCGGGATCTGGGGCGGGGCGCCAAGCGCCGAAAAGTTTGCTGGCTCCCGCCCGCCCTGGGCTGGGTGGTCGCCAGCACCTCCGCCACCCCCAGGTGCCCGAGACCTCCGTTCCCCTGCCTAGGCGGGCGGCGGGGCCCTGCCGGGACGGGCGGGCCGCTGGGCTGACGGTAAGGCCCAAGCGCCTGCGAAGCTGCGCCTCAAGAGGCAGCCCGCGACCCCGCCGGCATCCACTGCCGAAGCAGCCTAGAAGGGCCCGATCTCGCCGCGATCGCGGAAGCTAAGCAGGGTCGGGCCTGGTTAGAACTTGGATGGGAGACCTCTAGGGTAAGACCGGGTGCTCCAGGCTTTTTGCCTCCCGCTCCGCCTTCTCCGTTTGTCGCTGGCGGCGTTCGCGGCTCTCTCCGCCCCCGCCCGGCACAGCTGCAAGCCCCACCTCCTCAGGCCCCTCCCACCACAGCCAGCGTCTGATGGGGCGCTCCCCGCCTGCCTGAGCGGCCAGGCGGCCAGAAGGCGTCCCTGGAAGGCAGAGGCACACCAGACGCTCCGGGGGTGGCCTGACGGGAACCAGACGTGGCCGCGGACCCCGGGGGCCGTCCGTGCGGCCCGCGAGCCCCTCGACCTGCACCTGGCCGCCCCCACTGCAGCCCAGCCCCGGCGCCGCCACCTGTCTGCGGGCTGGCTCTCCACAGCTCCATACGGAAAAGCCGCCCCTCCGCCGTTTCGCCATGGCCCGGGGCGGGAGCGGGATCGAGGGCCCGGGCCGCTTCCCCGGGCCTGCCGGCCACCTGGGGCGGGGTCCTGAGCTCGGACGGTGGCGTGGGGGCGAGGGTGGCGTGGCTGGGTCTCAGGGGCCGTGCCAACTCAATGGTGGCTCCAGTGGCTTCGGGCCAGCTTCTGTCGGGCAGGAGGGCCGGCCCGGTCTGCGTCTGAGCTGCGCCTAGCGCAGCGTGGGCGGGCAGGTGGATGGCCCAAGGGCCCGCGGTCCCCGGGCCCGGAAGCCTCCTGGGCCACTTTCCCCGTGAGCGGCCTGCGGGATCTGGGGCGGGGCGCCAAGCGCCGAAAAGTTTGCTGGCTCCCGCCCGCCCTGGGCTGGGTGGTCGCCAGCACCTCCGCCACCCCAGGTGCCCGAGACCTCCGTTCCCCTGCTAGGCGGGCGGCGGGGCCCTGCCGGGACGGGCGGGCCGCTGGGCTGGCGGTAAGGCCCAAGCGCCTGCGAAGCTGCGCCTCAAGAGCAGCCCGCGACCCCGCCGGCATCCACTGCCGAAGCAGCCTAGAAGGGCCCGATCTCGCCGCGATCGCGGAAGCTAAGCAGGGTCGGGCCTGGTTAGAACTTGGATGGGAGACCTCTAGGGTAAGACCGGGTGCTCCAGGCTTTTGCCTCCCGCTCCGCCTTCTCCGTTTGTCGCTGGCGGCGTTCGCGGCTCTCTCCGCCCCCGCCCGGCACAGCTGCAAGCCCCACCTCCTCAGGCCCCTCCCACCACAGCCAGCGTCTGATGGGCGCTCCCCGCTGCCTGAGCGGCCAGGCGGCCAGAAGGCGTCCCTGGAAGGCAGAGGCACACCAGACGCTCCCGGGGTGGCCTGACCGGGAACCAGACGTGGCCGCGGACCCGGGGGCCGTCCGTGCGGCCCGCGAGCCCCTCGACCTGCACCTGGCCGCCCCACTGCAGCCCAGCCCCGGCGCCGCCACCTGTCTGCCGGGCTGGCTCTCCACAGCTCCATACGGAAAAAGCCGCCCCTCCGCCGTTTCGCCATGGCCCGGGGCGGGGCGGGATCGAGGGCCCGGGGCCGCTTCCCCGGCCTGCCGGCCACCTGGGGCGGGGTCCTGAGCTCGGACGGTGGCGTGGGGGCGAGGGTGGCGTGGCTGGGTCTCAGGGGCCGTGCCAACTCAATGGTGGCTCCCAGTGGCTTCGGGCCAGCTTCTGTCGGGCAGGAGGGCCGGCCCGGTCTGCGTCTGAGCTGCGCCTAGCGCAGCGTGGGCGGGCAGGTGGGATGGCCAAGGGCCCGCGGTCCCCGGGCCCGGAAGCCTCCTGGGCCACTTCCCCGTGAGCGGCCTGCGGGATCTGGGGCGGGCGCCAAGCGCCGAAAAGTTTGCTGGCTCCCGCCCGCCCTGGGCTGGGTGGTCGCCAGCACCTCCGCCACCCCCAGGTGCCCGAGACCTCCGTTCCCCTGCCTAGGCGGGCGGCGGGGCCCTGCCGGGACGGGCGGGCCGCTGGGCTGGCGGTAAGGCCCAAGCGCCTGCGAAGCTGCGCCTCAAGAGGCAGCCCGCGACCCCGCCGGCATCCACTGCCGAAGCAGCCTAGAAGGGCCCGATCTCGCCGCGATCGCGGAAGCTAAGCAGGGTCGGGCCTGGTTAGAACTTGGATGGGAGACCTCTAGGGTAAGACCCGGGTGCTCCCAGGCTTTTGCCTCCCGCTCCGCCTTCTCCGTTTGTCGCTGGCGGCGTTCGCGGCTCTCTCCGCCCCCGCCCGGCACAGCTGCAAGCCCCCACCTCCTCAGGCCCCTCCCACCACAGCCAGCGTCTGATGGGGCGCTCCCCGCCTGCTGAGCGGCCAGGCGGCCAGAAGGCGTCCCTGGAAGGCAGAGGCACACCAGACGCTCCGGGGGTGGCCTGACGGGAACCAGACGTGGCCGCGGACCCGGGGGCCGTCCGTGCGGCCCGCGAGCCCCTCGACCTGCACCTGGCCGCCCCCACTGCAGCCCAGCCCCGGCGCCGCCACCTGTCTGCCGGGCTGGCTCTCCACAGCTCCATACGGAAAAAGCCGCCCTCCGCCGTTTCGCCATGGCCCGGGGCGGGAGCGGGATCGAGGGCCCGGGCCGCTTCCCCGGGCCTGCCGGCCACCTGGGGCGGGGTCCTGAGCTAGGACGGTGGCGTGGGGGCGAGGGTGGCGTGGCTGGGTCTCAGGGGCCGTGCCAACTCAATGGTGGCTCCCAGTGGCTTCGGGCCAGCTTCTGTCGGGCAGGAGGGCCGGCCCGGTCTGCGTCTGAGCTGCGCCTAGCGCAGCGTGGGCGGGCAGGTGGGATGGCCAAGGGCCCGCGGTCCCCGGGCCCGGAAGCCTCCTGGGCCACTTCCCCGTGAGCGGCCTGCGGGATCTGGGGCGGGGCGCCAAGCGCCGAAAAGTTTGCTGGCTCCCGCCCGCCCTGGGCTGGGTGGTCGCCAGCACCTCCGCCACCCCCAGGTGCCCGAGACCTCCGTTCCCCTGCCTAGGCGGGCGGCGGGGCCTGCCGGGACGGGCGGGCCGCTGGGCTGGCGGTAAGGCCCAAGCGCCTGCGAAGCTGCGCCTCAAGAGGCAGCCCGCGACCCCGCCGGCATCCACTGCCGAAGCAGCCTAGAAGGGCCCGATCATCGCCGCGATCGCGGAAGCTAAGCAGGGTCGGGCCTGGTTAGAACTGGATGGGAGACCTCTAGGGAAGACCGGGTGCTCAGGCTTTTTGCCTCCCGCTCCGCCTTCTCCGTTTGTCGCTGGCGGCGTTCGCGGCTCTCTCCGCCCCGCCCGGCACAGCTGCAAGCCCCACCTCCTCAGGCCCCTCCCACCACAGCCAGCGTCTGATGGGTCGCTCCCCGCCTGCCTGAGCGGCCAGGCGGCAGAAGGCGTCCCTGGAAGGCAGAGGCACACCAGACGCTCCGGGGGTGGCCTGACGGGAACCAGACGTGGCCGCGGACCCCGGGGCCGTCCGTGCGGCCCGCGAGCCCTCGACCTGCACCTGGCCGCCCCCACTGCAGCCAGCCCCGGCGCCGCCACCTGTCTGCCCGGGCTGGCTCTCCACAGCTCCATACGGAAAAAGCCGCCCCTCCGCCGTTTCGCCATGGCCCGGGGCGGGAGCGGGATCGAGGGCCCGGGCCGCTTCCCCGGGCCTGCCGGCCACCTGGGGCGGGGTCCTGAGCTCGGACGGTGGCGTGGGGGCGAGGGTGGCGTGGCTGGGTCTCAGGGGCCGTGCCAACTCAATGGTGGCTCCCAGTGGCTTCGGGCCAGCTTCTGTCGGGCAGGAGGGCCGGCCCGGTCTGCGTCTGAGCTGCGCCTAGCGCAGCGTGGGCGGGCAGGTGGGATGGCCAAGGGCCCGCGGTCCCCGGGCCCGGAAGCCTCCTGGGCCACTTCCCCGTGAGCGGCCTGCGGGATCTGGGGCGGGGCGCCAAGCGCCGAAAAGTTTGCTGGCTCCCGCCCGCCCTGGGCTGGGTGGTCGCCAGCACCTCCGCCACCCCCAGGTGCCCGAGACCTCCGTTCCCCTGCCTAGGCGGGCGGCGGGGCCCTGCCGGGACGGGCGGGCCGCTGGGCTGGCGGTAAGGCCCAAGCGCCTGCGAAGCTGCGCCTCAAGAGGCAGCCCGCGACCCCGCCGGCATCACTGCCGAAGCAGCCTAGAAGGGCCCGATCTCGCCGCGATCGCGGTCGCGGAAGCTAAGCAGGGTCGGGCCTGGTTAGAACTTGGATGGGAGACCTCTAGGGAAGACCGGGTGCTCCAGGCTTTTTGCCTCCCGCTCCGCCTTCTCCGTTTGTCGCTGGCGGCGTTCGCGGCTCTCTCCGCCCCCGCCCGGCACAGCTGCAAGCCCCACCTCCTCAGGCCCCTCCCACCACAGCCAGCGTCTGATGGGGCGCTCCCCGCCTGCCTGAGCGGCCAGGCGGCCAGAAGGCGTCCCTGGAAGGCAGAGGCACACCAGACGCTCCGGGGGTGGCCTGACGGGAACCAGACGTGGCCGCGGACCCGGGGGCCGTCCGTGCGGCCCGCGAGCCCCTCGACCTGCACCTGGCCGCCCCCACTGCAGCCCAGCCCCGGCGCCGCCACCTGTCTGCCGGGCTGGCTCTCCACAGCTCCATACGGAAAAAGCCGCCCCTCCGCCGTTTCGCCATGGCCCGGGGCGGGAGCGGGATCGAGGGCCCGGGCCGCTTCCCCGGGCCTGCCGGCCACCTGGGGCGGGGTCCTGAGCTCGGACGGTGGCGTGGGGGCGAGGGTGGCGTGGCTGGGTCTCAGGGGCCGTGCCAACTCAATGGTGGCTCCCAGTGGCTTCGGGCCAGCTTCTGTCGGGCAGGAGGGCCGGCCCGGTCTGCGTCTGAGCTGCGCCTAGCGCAGCGTGGGCGGGCAGGTGGGATGGCCAAGGGCCCGCGGTCCCCGGGCCCGGAAGCCTCCTGGGCCACTTCCCCGTGAGCGGCCTGCGGGATCTGGGGCGGGGCGCCAAGCGCCGAAAAGTTTGCTGGCTCCCGCCCGCCCTGGGCTGGGTGGTCGCCAGCACCTCCGCCACCCCCAGGTGCCCGAGACCTCCGTTCCCCTGCCTAGGCGGGCGGCGGGGCCCTGCCGGGACGGGCGGGCCGCTGGGCTGACGGTAAGGCCCAAGCGCCTGCGAAGCTGCGCCTCAAGAGGCAGCCCGCGACCCCGCCGGCATCCACTGCCGAAGCAGCCTAGAAGGGCCCGATCTCGCCGCGATCGCGGAAGCTAAGCAGGGTCGGGCCTGGTTAGAACTTGGATGGGAGACCTCTAGGGTAAGACCGGGTGCTCCAGGCTTTTTGCCTCCCGCTCCGCCTTCTCCGTTTGTCGCTGGCGGCGTTCGCGGCTCTCTCCGCCCCCGCCCGGCACAGCTGCAAGCCCCACCTCCTCAGGCCCCTCCCACCACAGCCAGCGTCTGATGGGGCGCTCCCCGCCTGCCTGAGCGGCCAGGCGGCCAGAAGGCGTCCCTGGAAGGCAGAGGCACACCAGACGCTCCGGGGGTGGCCTGACGGGAACCAGACGTGGCCGCGGACCCGGGGGCCGTCCGTGCGGCCCGCGAGCCCCTCGACCTGCACCTGGCCGCCCCCACTGCAGCCCAGCCCCGGCGCCGCCACCTGTCTGCCGGGCTGGCTCTCCACAGCTCCATACGGAAAAAGCCGCCCCTCCGCCGTTTCGCCATGGCCCGGGGCGGGAGCGGGATCGAGGGCCCGGGCCGCTTCCCCGGGCCTGCCGGCCACCTGGGGCGGGGTCCTGAGCTCGGACGGTGGCGTGGGGGCGAGGGTGGCGTGGCTGGGTCTCAGGGGCCGTGCCAACTCAATGGTGGCTCCCAGTGGCTTCGGGCCAGCTTCTGTCGGGCAGGAGGGCCGGCCCGGTCTGCGTCTGAGCTGCGCCTAGCGCAGCGTGGGCGGGCAGGTGGGATGGCCAAGGGCCCGCGGTCCCCGGGCCCGGAAGCCTCCTGGGCCACTTCCCCGTGAGCGGCCTGCGGGATCTGGGGCGGGGCGCCAAGCGCCGAAAAGTTTGCTGGCTCCCGCCCGCCCTGGGCTGGGTGGTCGCCAGCACCTCCGCCACCCCCAGGTGCCCGAGACCTCCGTTCCCCTGCCTAGGCGGGCGGCGGGGCCCTGCCGGGACGGGCGGGCCGCTGGGCTGGCGGTAAGGCCCAAGCGCCTGCGAAGCTGCGCCTCAAGAGGCAGCCCGCGACCCCGCCGGCATCCACTGCCGAAGCAGCCTAGAAGGGCCCGATCTCGCCGCGATCGCGGAAGCTAAGCAGGGTCGGGCCTGGTTAGAACTTGGATGGGAGACCTCTAGGGAAGACCGGGTGCTCCAGGCTTTTTGCCTCCCGCTCCGCCTTCTCCGTTTGTCGCTGGCGGCGTTCGCGGCTCTCTCCGCCCCCGCCCGGCACAGCTGCAAGCCCCACCTCCTCAGGCCCCTCCCACCACAGCCAGCGTCTGATGGGGCGCTCCCCGCCTGCCTGAGCGGCCAGGCGGCCAGAAGGCGTCCCTGGAAGGCAGAGGCACACCAGACGCTCCGGGGGTGGCCTGACGGGAACCAGACGTGGCCGCGGACCCGGGGGCCGTCCGTGCGGCCCGCGAGCCCCTCGACCTGCACCTGGCCGCCCCCACTGCAGCCCAGCCCCGGCGCCGCCACCTGTCTGCCGGGCTGGCTCTCCACAGCTCCATACGGAAAAAGCCGCCCCTCCGCCGTTTCGCCATGGCCCGGGGCGGGAGCGGGATCGAGGGCCCGGGCCGCTTCCCCGGGCCTGCCGGCCACCTGGGGCGGGGTCCTGAGCTCGGACGGTGGCGTGGGGGCGAGGGTGGCGTGGCTGGGTCTCAGGGGCCGTGCCAACTCAATGGTGGCTCCCAGTGGCTTCGGGCCAGCTTCTGTCGGGCAGGAGGGCCGGCCCGGTCTGCGTCTGAGCTGCGCCTAGCGCAGCGTGGGCGGGCAGGTGGGATGGCCAAGGGCCCGCGGTCCCCGGGCCCGGAAGCCTCCTGGGCCACTTCCCCGTGAGCGGCCTGCGGGATCTGGGGCGGGGCGCCAAGCGCCGAAAAGTTTGCTGGCTCCCGCCCGCCCTGGGCTGGGTGGTCGCCAGCACCTCCGCCACCCCCAGGTGCCCGAGACCTCCGTTCCCCTGCCTAGGCGGGCGGCGGGGCCCTGCCGGGACGGGCGGGCCGCTGGGCTGGCGGTAAGGCCCAAGCGCCTGCGAAGCTGCGCCTCAAGAGGCAGCCCGCGACCCCGCCGGCATCCACTGCCGAAGCAGCCTAGAAGGGCCCGATCTCGCCGCGATCGCGGAAGCTAAGCAGGGTCGGGCCTGGTTAGAACTTGGATGGGAGACCTCTAGGGAAGACCGGGTGCTCCAGGCTTTTGCCTCCCGCTCCGCCTTCTCCGTTTGTCGCTGGCGGCGTTCGCGGCTCTCTCCGCCCCCGCCCGGCACAGCTGCAAGCCCCACCTCCTCAGGCCCCTCCCACCACAGCCAGCGTCTGATGGGGCGCTCCCCGCCTGCCTGAGCGGCCAGGCGGCCAGAAGGCGTCCCTGGAAGGCAGAGGCACACCAGACGCTCCGGGGGTGGCCTGACGGGAACCAGACGTGGCCGCGGACCCGGGGGCCGTCCGTGCGGCCCGCGAGCCCCTCGACCTGCACCTGGCCGCCCCCACTGCAGCCCAGCCCCGGCGCCGCCACCTGTCTGCCGGGCTGGCTCTCCACAGCTCCATACGGAAAAAGCCGCCCCTCCGCCGTTTCGCCATGGCCCGGGGCGGGAGCGGGATCGAGGGCCCGGGCCGCTTCCCCGGGCCTGCCGGCCACCTGGGGCGGGGTCCTGAGCTCGGACGGTGGCGTGGGGGCGAGGGTGGCGTGGCTGGGTCTCAGGGGCCGTGCCAACTCAATGGTGGCTCCCAGTGGCTTCGGGCCAGCTTCTGTCGGGCAGGAGGGCCGGCCCGGTCTGCGTCTGAGCTGCGCCTAGCGCAGCGTGGGCGGGCAGGTGGGATGGCCAAGGGCCCGCGGTCCCCGGGCCCGGAAGCCTCCTGGGCCACTTCCCCGTGAGCGGCCTGCGGGATCTGGGGCGGGGCGCCAAGCGCCGAAAAGTTTGCTGGCTCCCGCCCGCCCTGGGCTGGGTGGTCGCCAGCACCTCCGCCACCCCCAGGTGCCCGAGACCTCCGTTCCCCTGCCTAGGCGGGCGGCGGGGCCCTGCCGGGACGGGCGGGCCGCTGGGCTGGCGGTAAGGCCCAAGCGCCTGCGAAGCTGCGCCTCAAGAGGCAGCCCGCGACCCCGCCGGCATCCACTGCCGAAGCAGCCTAGAAGGGCCCGATCTCGCCGCGATCGCGGAAGCTAAGCAGGGTCGGGCCTGGTTAGAACTTGGATGGGAGACCTCTAGGGAAGACCGGGTGCTCCAGGCTTTTTGCCTCCCGCTCCGCCTTCTCCGTTTGTCGCTGGCGGCGTTCGCGGCTCTCTCCGCCCCCGCCCGGCACAGCTGCAAGCCCCACCTCCTCAGGCCCCTCCCACCACAGCCAGCGTCTGATGGGGCGCTCCCCGCCTGCCTGAGCGGCCAGGCGGCCAGAAGGCGTCCCTGGAAGGCAGAGGCACACCAGACGCTCCGGGGGTGGCCTGACGGGAACCAGACGTGGCCGCGGACCCGGGGGCCGTCCGTGCGGCCCGCGAGCCCCTCGACCTGCACCTGGCCGCCCCCACTGCAGCCCAGCCCCGGCGCCGCCACCTGTCTGCCGGGCTGGCTCTCCACAGCTCCATACGGAAAAAGCCGCCCCTCCGCCGTTTCGCCATGGCCCGGGGCGGGAGCGGGATCGAGGGCCCGGGCCGCTTCCCCGGGCCTGCCGGCCACCTGGGGCGGGGTCCTGAGCTCGGACGGTGGCGTGGGGGCGAGGGTGGCGTGGCTGGGTCTCAGGGGCCGTGCCAACTCAATGGTGGCTCCCAGTGGCTTCGGGCCAGCTTCTGTCGGGCAGGAGGGCCGGCCCGGTCTGCGTCTGAGCTGCGCCTAGCGCAGCGTGGGCGGGCAGGTGGGATGGCCAAGGGCCCGCGGTCCCCGGGCCCGGAAGCCTCCTGGGCCACTTCCCCGTGAGCGGCCTGCGGGATCTGGGGCGGGGCGCCAAGCGCCGAAAAGTTTGCTGGCTCCCGCCCGCCCTGGGCTGGGTGGTCGCCAGCACCTCCGCCACCCCCAGGTGCCCGAGACCTCCGTTCCCCTGCCTAGGCGGGCGGCGGGGCCCTGCCGGGACGGGCGGGCCGCTGGGCTGACGGTAAGGCCCAAGCGCCTGCGAAGCTGCGCCTCAAGAGGCAGCCCGCGACCCCGCCGGCATCCACTGCCGAAGCAGCCTAGAAGGGCCCGATCTCGCCGCGATCGCGGAAGCTAAGCAGGGTCGGGCCTGGTTAGAACTTGGATGGGAGACCTCTAGGGTAAGACCGGGTGCTCCAGGCTTTTTGCCTCCCGCTCCGCCTTCTCCGTTTGTCGCTGGCGGCGTTCGCGGCTCTCTCCGCCCCCGCCCGGCACAGCTGCAAGCCCCACCTCCTCAGGCCCCTCCCACCACAGCCAGCGTCTGATGGGGCGCTCCCCGCCTGCCTGAGCGGCCAGGCGGCCAGAAGGCGTCCCTGGAAGGCAGAGGCACACCAGACGCTCCGGGGGTGGCCTGACGGGAACCAGACGTGGCCGCGGACCCGGGGGCCGTCCGTGCGGCCCGCGAGCCCCTCGACCTGCACCTGGCCGCCCCCACTGCAGCCCAGCCCCGGCGCCGCCACCTGTCTGCCGGGCTGGCTCTCCACAGCTCCATACGGAAAAAGCCGCCCCTCCGCCGTTTCGCCATGGCCCGGGGCGGGAGCGGGATCGAGGGCCCGGGCCGCTTCCCCGGGCCTGCCGGCCACCTGGGGCGGGGTCCTGAGCTCGGACGGTGGCGTGGGGGCGAGGGTGGCGTGGCTGGGTCTCAGGGGCCGTGCCAACTCAATGGTGGCTCCCAGTGGCTTCGGGCCAGCTTCTGTCGGGCAGGAGGGCCGGCCCGGTCTGCGTCTGAGCTGCGCCTAGCGCAGCGTGGGCGGGCAGGTGGGATGGCCAAGGGCCCGCGGTCCCCGGGCCCGGAAGCCTCCTGGGCCACTTCCCCGTGAGCGGCCTGCGGGATCTGGGGCGGGGCGCCAAGCGCCGAAAAGTTTGCTGGCTCCCGCCCGCCCTGGGCTGGGTGGTCGCCAGCACCTCCGCCACCCCCAGGTGCCCGAGACCTCCGTTCCCCTGCCTAGGCGGGCGGCGGGGCCCTGCCGGGACGGGCGGGCCGCTGGGCTGACGGTAAGGCCCAAGCGCCTGCGAAGCTGCGCCTCAAGAGGCAGCCCGCGACCCCGCCGGCATCCACTGCCGAAGCAGCCTAGAAGGGCCCGATCTCGCCGCGATCGCGGAAGCTAAGCAGGGTCGGGCCTGGTTAGAACTTGGATGGGAGACCTCTAGGGTAAGACCGGGTGCTCCAGGCTTTTTGCCTCCCGCTCCGCCTTCTCCGTTTGTCGCTGGCGGCGTTCGCGGCTCTTCCTCTTGTCGCTCGCGGCGTTCGCGGCTCTCTCCGCCCCCGCCCGGCACAGCTGCAAGCCCCACCTCCTCAGGCCCCTCCCACCACAGCCAGCGTCTGATGGGGCGCTCCCCGCCTGCCTGAGCGGCCAGGCGGCCAGAAGGCGTCCCTGGAAGGCAGAGGCACACCAGACGCTCCGGGCGTGGCCTGACGGGAACCAGACGTGGCCGCGGACCCGGGGGCCGTCCGTGCGGCCCGCGAGCCCCTCGACCTGCACCTGGCCGCCCCCACTGCAGCCCAGCCCCGGCGCCGCCACCTGTCTGCCGGGCTGGCTCTCCACAGCTCCATACGGAAAAAGCCGCCCCTCCGCCGTTTCGCCATGGCCCGGGGCGGGAGCGGGATCGAGGGCCCGGGCCGCTTCCCCGGGCCTGCCGGCCACCTGGGGCGGGGTCCTGAGCTCGGACGGTGGCGTGGGGGCGAGGGTGCCGTGGCTGGGTCTTAGGGGCCGTGCCAACTCAATGGTGGCTCCCAGTGGCTTCGGGCCAGCTTCTGTCGGGCAGGAGGGCCGGCCCGGTCTGCGTCTGAGCTGCGCCTAGCGCAGCGTGGGCGGGCAGGTGGGATGCCCAAGGGCCCGCGGTCCCCGGGCCCGGAAGCCTCCTGGGCCACTTCCCCGTGAGCGGCCTGCGGGATCTGGGGCGGGGCGCCAAGCGCCGAAAAGTTTGCTGGCTCCCGCCCGCCCTGGGCTGGGTGGTCGCCAGCACCTCCGCCACCCCCAGGTGCCCGAGACCTCCGTTCCCCTGCCTAGGCGGGCGGCGGGGCCCTGCCGGGACGGGCGGGCGCTGGGCTGACGGTAAGGCCCAAGCGCCTGCGAAAGCTGCGCCTCAAGAGGCAGCCCGCGACCCCGCCGGCATCCACTGCCGAAGCAGCCTAGAAGGGCCCGATCTCGCCGCGATCGCGGAAGCTAAGCAGGGTCGGGCCTGGTTAGAACTTGGATGGGAGACCTCCAGGGAAGACCGGGTGCTCCAGGCGTTTTGCCTCCCGCTCCGCCTTCTCCTCTTGTCGCTCGCGGCGTTCGCGGCTCTCTCCGCCCCCGCCCGGCACAGCTGCAAGCCCCACCTCCTCAGGCCCCTCCCACCACAGCCAGCGTCTGATGGGGCGCTCCCCGCCTGCCTGAGCGGCCAGGCGGCCAGAAGGCGTCCCTGGAAGGCAGAGGCACACCAGACGCTCCGGGCGTGGCCTGACGGGAACCAGACGTGGCCGCGGACCCGGGGGCCGTCCGTGCGGCCCGCGAGCCCCTCGACCTGCACCTGGCCGCCCCCACTGCAGCCCAGCCCCGGCGCCGCCACCTGTCTGCCGGGCTGGCTCTCCACAGCTCCATACGGAAAAAGCCGCCCCTCCGCCGTTTCGCCATGGCCCGGGGCGGGAGCGGGATCGAGGGCCCGGGCCGCTTCCCCGGGCCTGCCGGCCACCTGGGGCGGGGTCCTGAGCTCGGACGGTGGCGTGGGGGCGAGGGTGCCGTGGCTGGGTCTTAGGGGCCGTGCCAACTCAATGGTGGCTCCCAGTGGCTTCGGGCCAGCTTCTGTCGGGCAGGAGGGCCGGCCCGGTCTGCGTCTGAGCTGCGCCTAGCGCAGCGTGGGCGGGCAGGTGGGATGCCCAAGGGCCCGCGGTCCCCGGGCCCGGAAGCCTCCTGGGCCACTTCCCCGTGAGCGGCCTGCGGGATCTGGGGCGGGGCGCCAAGCGCCGAAAAGTTTGCTGGCTCCCGCCCGCCCTGGGCTGGGTGGTCGCCAGCACCTCCGCCACCCCCAGGTGCCCGAGACCTCCGTTCCCCTGCCTAGGCGGGCGGCGGGGCCCTGCCGGGACGGGCGGGCCGCTGGGCTGACGGTAAGGCCCAAGCGCCTGCGAAAGCTGCGCCTCAAGAGGCAGCCCGCGACCCCGCCGGCATCCACTGCCGAAGCAGCCTAGAAGGGCCCGATCTCGCCGCGATCGCGGAAGCTAAGCAGGGTCGGGCCTGGTTAGAACTTGGATGGGAGACCTCCAGGGAAGACCGGGTGCTCCAGGCGTTTTGCCTCCCGCTCCGCCTTCTCCTCTTGTCGCTCGCGGCGTTCGCGGCTCTCTCCGCCCCCGCCCGGCACAGCTGCAAGCCCCACCTCCTCAGGCCCCTCCCACCACAGCCAGCGTCTGATGGGGCGCTCCCCGCCTGCCTGAGCGGCCAGGCGGCCAGAAGGCGTCCCTGGAAGGCAGAGGCACACCAGACGCTCCGGGCGTGGCCTGACGGGAACCAGACGTGGCCGCGGACCCGGGGGCCGTCCGTGCGGCCCGCGAGCCCCTCGACCTGCACCTGGCCGCCCCCACTGCAGCCCAGCCCCGGCGCCGCCACCTGTCTGCCGGGCTGGCTCTCCACAGCTCCATACGGAAAAAGCCGCCCCTCCGCCGTTTCGCCATGGCCCGGGGCGGGAGCGGGATCGAGGGCCCGGGCCGCTTCCCCGGGCCTGCCGGCCACCTGGGGCGGGGTCCTGAGCTCGGACGGTGGCGTGGGGGCGAGGGTGCCGTGGCTGGGTCTTAGGGGCCGTGCCAACTCAATGGTGGCTCCCAGTGGCTTCGGGCCAGCTTCTGTCGGGCAGGAGGGCCGGCCCGGTCTGCGTCTGAGCTGCGCCTAGCGCAGCGTGGGCGGGCAGGTGGGATGCCCAAGGGCCCGCGGTCCCCGGGCCCGGAAGCCTCCTGGGCCACTTCCCCGTGAGCGGCCTGCGGGATCTGGGGCGGGGCGCCAAGCGCCGAAAAGTTTGCTGGCTCCCGCCCGCCCTGGGCTGGGTGGTCGCCAGCACCTCCGCCACCCCCAGGTGCCCGAGACCTCCGTTCCCCTGCCTAGGCGGGCGGCGGGGCCCTGCCGGGACGGGCGGGCCGCTGGGCTGACGGTAAGGCCCAAGCGCCTGCGAAAGCTGCGCCTCAAGAGGCAGCCCGCGACCCCGCCGGCATCCACTGCCGAAGCAGCCTAGAAGGGCCCGATCTCGCCGCGATCGCGGAAGCTAAGCAGGGTCGGGCCTGGTTAGAACTTGGATGGGAGACCTCCAGGGAAGACCGGGTGCTCCAGGCGTTTTGCCTCCCGCTCCGCCTTCTCCTCTTGTCGCTCGCGGCGTTCGCGGCTCTCTCCGCCCCCGCCCGGCACAGCTGCAAGCCCCACCTCCTCAGGCCCCTCCCACCACAGCCAGCGTCTGATGGGGCGCTCCCCGCCTGCCTGAGCGGCCAGGCGGCCAGAAGGCGTCCCTGGAAGGCAGAGGCACACCAGACGCTCCGGGCGTGGCCTGACGGGAACCAGACGTGGCCGCGGACCCGGGGGCCGTCCGTGCGGCCCGCGAGCCCCTCGACCTGCACCTGGCCGCCCCCACTGCAGCCCAGCCCCGGCGCCGCCACCTGTCTGCCGGGCTGGCTCTCCACAGCTCCATACGGAAAAAGCCGCCCCTCCGCCGTTTCGCCATGGCCCGGGGCGGGAGCGGGATCGAGGGCCCGGGCCGCTTCCCCGGGCCTGCCGGCCACCTGGGGCGGGGTCCTGAGCTCGGACGGTGGCGTGGGGGCGAGGGTGCCGTGGCTGGGTCTTAGGGGCCGTGCCAACTCAATGGTGGCTCCCAGTGGCTTCGGGCCAGCTTCTGTCGGGCAGGAGGGCCGGCCCGGTCTGCGTCTGAGCTGCGCCTAGCGCAGCGTGGGCGGGCAGGTGGGATGCCCAAGGGCCCGCGGTCCCCGGGCCCGGAAGCCTCCTGGGCCACTTCCCCGTGAGCGGCCTGCGGGATCTGGGGCGGGGCGCCAAGCGCCGAAAAGTTTGCTGGCTCCCGCCCGCCCTGGGCTGGGTGGTCGCCAGCACCTCCGCCACCCCCAGGTGCCCGAGACCTCCGTTCCCCTGCCTAGGCGGGCGGCGGGGCCCTGCCGGGACGGGCGGGCCGCTGGGCTGACGGTAAGGCCCAAGCGCCTGCGAAAGCTGCGCCTCAAGAGGCAGCCCGCGACCCCGCCGGCATCCACTGCCGAAGCAGCCTAGAAGGGCCCGATCTCGCCGCGATCGCGGAAGCTAAGCAGGGTCGGGCCTGGTTAGAACTTGGATGGGAGACCTCCAGGGAAGACCGGGTGCTCCAGGCGTTTTGCCTCCCGCTCCGCCTTCTCCTCTTGTCGCTCGCGGCGTTCGCGGCTCTCTCCGCCCCCGCCCGGCACAGCTGCAAGCCCCACCTCCTCAGGCCCCTCCCACCACAGCCAGCGTCTGATGGGGCGCTCCCCGCCTGCCTGAGCGGCCAGGCGGCCAGAAGGCGTCCCTGGAAGGCAGAGGCACACCAGACGCTCCGGGCGTGGCCTGACGGGAACCAGACGTGGCCGCGGACCCGGGGGCCGTCCGTGCGGCCCGCGAGCCCCTCGACCTGCACCTGGCCGCCCCCACTGCAGCCCAGCCCCGGCGCCGCCACCTGTCTGCCGGGCTGGCTCTCCACAGCTCCATACGGAAAAAGCCGCCCCTCCGCCGTTTCGCCATGGCCCGGGGCGGGAGCGGGATCGAGGGCCCGGGCCGCTTCCCCGGGCCTGCCGGCCACCTGGGGCGGGGTCCTGAGCTCGGACGGTGGCGTGGGGGCGAGGGTGCCGTGGCTGGGTCTTAGGGGCCGTGCCAACTCAATGGTGGCTCCCAGTGGCTTCGGGCCAGCTTCTGTCGGGCAGGAGGGCCGGCCCGGTCTGCGTCTGAGCTGCGCCTAGCGCAGCGTGGGCGGGCAGGTGGGATGCCCAAGGGCCCGCGGTCCCCGGGCCCGGAAGCCTCCTGGGCCACTTCCCCGTGAGCGGCCTGCGGGATCTGGGGCGGGGCGCCAAGCGCCGAAAAGTTTGCTGGCTCCCGCCCGCCCTGGGCTGGGTGGTCGCCAGCACCTCCGCCACCCCCAGGTGCCCGAGACCTCCGTTCCCCTGCCTAGGCGGGCGGCGGGGCCCTGCCGGGACGGGCGGGCCGCTGGGCTGACGGTAAGGCCCAAGCGCCTGCGAAAGCTGCGCCTCAAGAGGCAGCCCGCGACCCCGCCGGCATCCACTGCCGAAGCAGCCTAGAAGGGCCCGATCTCGCCGCGATCGCGGAAGCTAAGCAGGGTCGGGCCTGGTTAGAACTTGGATGGGAGACCTCCAGGGAAGACCGGGTGCTCCAGGCGTTTTGCCTCCCGCTCCGCCTTCTCCTCTTGTCGCTCGCGGCGTTCGCGGCTCTCTCCGCCCCCGCCCGGCACAGCTGCAAGCCCCACCTCCTCAGGCCCCTCCCACCACAGCCAGCGTCTGATGGGGCGCTCCCCGCCTGCCTGAGCGGCCAGGCGGCCAGAAGGCGTCCCTGGAAGGCAGAGGCACACCAGACGCTCCGGGCGTGGCCTGACGGGAACCAGACGTGGCCGCGGACCCGGGGGCCGTCCGTGCGGCCCGCGAGCCCCTCGACCTGCACCTGGCCGCCCCCACTGCAGCCCAGCCCCGGCGCCGCCACCTGTCTGCCGGGCTGGCTCTCCACAGCTCCATACGGAAAAAGCCGCCCCTCCGCCGTTTCGCCATGGCCCGGGGCGGGAGCGGGATCGAGGGCCCGGGCCGCTTCCCCGGGCCTGCCGGCCACCTGGGGCGGGGTCCTGAGCTCGGACGGTGGCGTGGGGGCGAGGGTGCCGTGGCTGGGTCTTAGGGGCCGTGCCAACTCAATGGTGGCTCCCAGTGGCTTCGGGCCAGCTTCTGTCGGGCAGGAGGGCCGGCCCGGTCTGCGTCTGAGCTGCGCCTAGCGCAGCGTGGGCGGGCAGGTGGGATGCCCAAGGGCCCGCGGTCCCCGGGCCCGGAAGCCTCCTGGGCCACTTCCCCGTGAGCGGCCTGCGGGATCTGGGGCGGGGCGCCAAGCGCCGAAAAGTTTGCTGGCTCCCGCCCGCCCTGGGCTGGGTGGTCGCCAGCACCTCCGCCACCCCCAGGTGCCCGAGACCTCCGTTCCCCTGCCTAGGCGGGCGGCGGGGCCCTGCCGGGACGGGCGGGCCGCTGGGCTGACGGTAAGGCCCAAGCGCCTGCGAAAGCTGCGCCTCAAGAGGCAGCCCGCGACCCCGCCGGCATCCACTGCCGAAGCAGCCTAGAAGGGCCCGATCTCGCCGCGATCGCGGAAGCTAAGCAGGGTCGGGCCTGGTTAGAACTTGGATGGGAGACCTCTAGGGAAGACCGGGTGCTCCAGGCGTTTTGCCTCCCGCTCCGCCTTCTCCTCTTGTCGCTCGCGGCGTTCGCGGCTCTCTCCGCCCCCGCCCGGCACAGCTGCAAGCCCCACCTCCTCAGGCCCCTCCCACCACAGCCAGCGTCTGATGGGGCGCTCCCCGCCTGCCTGAGCGGCCAGGCGGCCAGAAGGCGTCCCTGGAAGGCAGAGGCACACCAGACGCTCCGGGCGTGGCCTGACGGGAACCAGACGTGGCCGCGGACCCGGGGGCCGTCCGTGCGGCCCGCGAGCCCCTCGACCTGCACCTGGCCGCCCCCACTGCAGCCCAGCCCCGGCGCCGCCACCTGTCTGCCGGGCTGGCTCTCCACAGCTCCATACGGAAAAAGCCGCCCCTCCGCCGTTTCGCCATGGCCCGGGGCGGGAGCGGGATCGAGGGCCCGGGCCGCTTCCCCGGGCCTGCCGGCCACCTGGGGCGGGGTCCTGAGCTCGGACGGTGGCGTGGGGGCGAGGGTGCCGTGGCTGGGTCTTAGGGGCCGTGCCAACTCAATGGTGGCTCCCAGTGGCTTCGGGCCAGCTTCTGTCGGGCAGGAGGGCCGGCCCGGTCTGCGTCTGAGCTGCGCCTAGCGCAGCGTGGGCGGGCAGGTGGGATGCCCAAGGGCCCGCGGTCCCCGGGCCCGGAAGCCTCCTGGGCCACTTCCCCGTGAGCGGCCTGCGGGATCTGGGGCGGGGCGCCAAGCGCCGAAAAGTTTGCTGGCTCCCGCCCGCCCTGGGCTGGGTGGTCGCCAGCACCTCCGCCACCCCCAGGTGCCCGAGACCTCCGTTCCCCTGCCTAGGCGGGCGGCGGGGCCCTGCCGGGACGGGCGGGCCGCTGGGCTGACGGTAAGGCCCAAGCGCCTGCGAAAGCTGCGCCTCAAGAGGCAGCCCGCGACCCCGCCGGCATCCACTGCCGAAGCAGCCTAGAAGGGCCCGATCTCGCCGCGATCGCGGAAGCTAAGCAGGGTCGGGCCTGGTTAGAACTTGGATGGGAGACCTCCAGGGAAGACCGGGTGCTCCAGGCGTTTTGCCTCCCGCTCCGCCTTCTCCTCTTGTCGCTCGCGGCGTTCGCGGCTCTCTCCGCCCCCGCCCGGCACAGCTGCAAGCCCCACCTCCTCAGGCCCCTCCCACCACAGCCAGCGTCTGATGGGGCGCTCCCCGCCTGCCTGAGCGGCCAGGCGGCCAGAAGGCGTCCCTGGAAGGCAGAGGCACACCAGACGCTCCGGGCGTGGCCTGACGGGAACCAGACGTGGCCGCGGACCCGGGGGCCGTCCGTGCGGCCCGCGAGCCCCTCGACCTGCACCTGGCCGCCCCCACTGCAGCCCAGCCCCGGCGCCGCCACCTGTCTGCCGGGCTGGCTCTCCACAGCTCCATACGGAAAAAGCCGCCCCTCCGCCGTTTCGCCATGGCCCGGGGCGGGAGCGGGATCGAGGGCCCGGGCCGCTTCCCCGGGCCTGCCGGCCACCTGGGGCGGGGTCCTGAGCTCGGACGGTGGCGTGGGGGCGAGGGTGCCGTGGCTGGGTCTTAGGGGCCGTGCCAACTCAATGGTGGCTCCCAGTGGCTTCGGGCCAGCTTCTGTCGGGCAGGAGGGCCGGCCCGGTCTGCGTCTGAGCTGCGCCTAGCGCAGCGTGGGCGGGCAGGTGGGATGCCCAAGGGCCCGCGGTCCCCGGGCCCGGAAGCCTCCTGGGCCACTTCCCCGTGAGCGGCCTGCGGGATCTGGGGCGTGGCGCCAAGCGCCGAAAAGTTTGCTGGCTCCCGCCCGCCCTGGGCTGGGTGGTCGCCAGCACCTCCGCCACCCCCAGGTGCCCGAGACCTCCGTTCCCCTGCCTAGGCGGGCGGCGGGGCCCTGCCGGGACGGGCGGGCCGCTGGGCTGACGGTAAGGCCCAAGCGCCTGCGAAAGCTGCGCCTCAAGAGGCAGCCCGCGACCCCGCCGGCATCCACTGCCGAAGCAGCCTAGAAGGGCCCGATCTCGCCGCGATCGCGGAAGCTAAGCAGGGTCGGGCCTGGTTAGAACTTGGATGGGAGACCTCCAGGGAAGACCGGGTGCTCCAGGCGTTTTGCCTCCCGCTCCGCCTTCTCCTCTTGTCGCTCGCGGCGTTCGCGGCTCTCTCCGCCCCCGCCCGGCACAGCTGCAAGCCCCACCTCCTCAGGCCCCTCCCACCACAGCCAGCGTCTGATGGGGCGCTCCCCGCCTGCCTGAGCGGCCAGGCGGCCAGAAGGCGTCCCTGGAAGGCAGAGGCACACCAGACGCTCCGGGCGTGGCCTGACGGGAACCAGACGTGGCCGCGGACCCGGGGGCCGTCCGTGCGGCCCGCGAGCCCCTCGACCTGCACCTGGCCGCCCCCACTGCAGCCCAGCCCCGGCGCCGCCACCTGTCTGCCGGGCTGGCTCTCCACAGCTCCATACGGAAAAAGCCGCCCCTCCGCCGTTTCGCCATGGCCCGGGGCGGGAGCGGGATCGAGGGCCCGGGCCGCTTCCCCGGGCCTGCCGGCCACCTGGGGCGGGGTCCTGAGCTCGGACGGTGGCGTGGGGGCGAGGGTGCCGTGGCTGGGTCTTAGGGGCCGTGCCAACTCAATGGTGGCTCCCAGTGGCTTCGGGCCAGCTTCTGTCGGGCAGGAGGGCCGGCCCGGTCTGCGTCTGAGCTGCGCCTAGCGCAGCGTGGGCGGGCAGGTGGGATGCCCAAGGGCCCGCGGTCCCCGGGCCCGGAAGCCTCCTGGGCCACTTCCCCGTGAGCGGCCTGCGGGATCTGGGGCGGGGCGCCAAGCGCCGAAAAGTTTGCTGGCTCCCGCCCGCCCTGGGCTGGGTGGTCGCCAGCACCTCCGCCACCCCCAGGTGCCCGAGACCTCCGTTCCCCTGCCTAGGCGGGCGGCGGGGCCCTGCCGGGACGGGCGGGCCGCTGGGCTGACGGTAAGGCCCAAGCGCCTGCGAAAGCTGCGCCTCAAGAGGCAGCCCGCGACCCCGCCGGCATCCACTGCCGAAGCAGCCTAGAAGGGCCCGATCTCGCCGCGATCGCGGAAGCTAAGCAGGGTCGGGCCTGGTTAGAACTTGGATGGGAGACCTCTAGGGAAGACCGGGTGCTCCAGGCGTTTTGCCTCCCGCTCCGCCTTCTCCTCTTGTCGCTCGCGGCGTTCGCGGCTCTCTCCGCCCCCGCCCGGCACAGCTGCAAGCCCCACCTCCTCAGGCCCCTCCCACCACAGCCAGCGTCTGATGGGGCGCTCCCCGCCTGCCTGAGCGGCCAGGCGGCCAGAAGGCGTCCCTGGAAGGCAGAGGCACACCAGACGCTCCGGGCGTGGCCTGACGGGAACCAGACGTGGCCGCGGACCCGGGGGCCGTCCGTGCGGCCCGCGAGCCCCTCGACCTGCACCTGGCCGCCCCCACTGCAGCCCAGCCCCGGCGCCGCCACCTGTCTGCCGGGCTGGCTCTCCACAGCTCCATACGGAAAAAGCCGCCCCTCCGCCGTTTCGCCATGGCCCGGGGCGGGAGCGGGATCGAGGGCCCGGGCCGCTTCCCCGGGCCTGCCGGCCACCTGGGGCGGGGTCCTGAGCTCGGACGGTGGCGTGGGGGCGAGGGTGCCGTGGCTGGGTCTTAGGGGCCGTGCCAACTCAATGGTGGCTCCCAGTGGCTTCGGGCCAGCTTCTGTCGGGCAGGAGGGCCGGCCCGGTCTGCGTCTGAGCTGCGCCTAGCGCAGCGTGGGCGGGCAGGTGGGATGCCCAAGGGCCCGCGGTCCCCGGGCCCGGAAGCCTCCTGGGCCACTTCCCCGTGAGCGGCCTGCGGGATCTGGGGCGGGGCGCCAAGCGCCGAAAAGTTTGCTGGCTCCCGCCCGCCCTGGGCTGGGTGGTCGCCAGCACCTCCGCCACCCCCAGGTGCCCGAGACCTCCGTTCCCCTGCCTAGGCGGGCGGCGGGGCCCTGCCGGGACGGGCGGGCCGCTGGGCTGACGGTAAGGCCCAAGCGCCTGCGAAAGCTGCGCCTCAAGAGGCAGCCCGCGACCCCGCCGGCATCCACTGCCGAAGCAGCCTAGAAGGGCCCGATCTCGCCGCGATCGCGGAAGCTAAGCAGGGTCGGGCCTGGTTAGAACTTGGATGGGAGACCTCTAGGGAAGACCGGGTGCTCCAGGCGTTTTGCCTCCCGCTCCGCCTTCTCCTCTTGTCGCTCGCGGCGTTCGCGGCTCTCTCCGCCCCCGCCCGGCACAGCTGCAAGCCCCACCTCCTCAGGCCCCTCCCACCACAGCCAGCGTCTGATGGGGCGCTCCCCGCCTGCCTGAGCGGCCAGGCGGCCAGAAGGCGTCCCTGGAAGGCAGAGGCACACCAGACGCTCCGGGCGTGGCCTGACGGGAACCAGACGTGGCCGCGGACCCGGGGGCCGTCCGTGCGGCCCGCGAGCCCCTCGACCTGCACCTGGCCGCCCCCACTGCAGCCCAGCCCCGGCGCCGCCACCTGTCTGCCGGGCTGGCTCTCCACAGCTCCATACGGAAAAAGCCGCCCCTCCGCCGTTTCGCCATGGCCCGGGGCGGGAGCGGGATCGAGGGCCCGGGCCGCTTCCCCGGGCCTGCCGGCCACCTGGGGCGGGGTCCTGAGCTCGGACGGTGGCGTGGGGGCGAGGGTGGCGTGGCTGGGTCTTAGGGGCCGTGCCAACTCAATGGTGGCTCCCAGTGGCTTCGGGCCAGCTTCTGTCGGGCAGGAGGGCCGGCCCGGTCTGCGTCTGAGCTGCGCCTAGCGCAGCGTGGGCGGGCAGGTGGGATGCCCAAGGGCCCGCGGTCCCCGGGCCCGGAAGCCTCCTGGGCCACTTCCCCGTGAGCGGCCTGCGGGATCTGGGGCGGGGCGCCAAGCGCCGAAAAGTTTGCTGGCTCCCGCCCGCCCTGGGCTGGGTGGTCGCCAGCACCTCCGCCACCCCCAGGTGCCCGAGACCTCCGTTCCCCTGCCTAGGCGGGCGGCGGGGCCCTGCCGGGACGGGCGGGCCGCTGGGCTGACGGTAAGGCCCAAGCGCCTGCGAAAGCTGCGCCTCAAGAGGCAGCCCGCGACCCCGCCGGCATCCACTGCCGAAGCAGCCTAGAAGGGCCCGATCTCGCCGCGATCGCGGAAGCTAAGCAGGGTCGGGCCTGGTTAGAACTTGGATGGGAGACCTCTAGGGAAGACCGGGTGCTCCAGGCGTTTTGCCTCCCGCTCCGCCTTCTCCTCTTGTCGCTCGCGGCGTTCGCGGCTCTCTCCGCCCCCGCCCGGCACAGCTGCAAGCCCCACCTCCTCAGGCCCCTCCCACCACAGCCAGCGTCTGATGGGGCGCTCCCCGCCTGCCTGAGCGGCCAGGCGGCCAGAAGGCGTCCCTGGAAGGCAGAGGCACACCAGACGCTCCGGGCGTGGCCTGACGGGAACCAGACGTGGCCGCGGACCCGGGGGCCGTCCGTGCGGCCCGCGAGCCCCTCGACCTGCACCTGGCCGCCCCCACTGCAGCCCAGCCCCGGCGCCGCCACCTGTCTGCCGGGCTGGCTCTCCACAGCTCCATACGGAAAAAGCCGCCCCTCCGCCGTTTCGCCATGGCCCGGGGCGGGAGCGGGATCGAGGGCCCGGGCCGCTTCCCCGGGCCTGCCGGCCACCTGGGGCGGGGTCCTGAGCTCGGACGGTGGCGTGGGGGCGAGGGTGGCGTGGCTGGGTCTTAGGGGCCGTGCCAACTCAATGGTGGCTCCCAGTGGCTTCGGGCCAGCTTCTGTCGGGCAGGAGGGCCGGCCCGGTCTGCGTCTGAGCTGCGCCTAGCGCAGCGTGGGCGGGCAGGTGGGATGCCCAAGGGCCCGCGGTCCCCGGGCCCGGAAGCCTCCTGGGCCACTTCCCCGTGAGCGGCCTGCGGGATCTGGGGCGGGGCGCCAAGCGCCGAAAAGTTTGCTGGCTCCCGCCCGCCCTGGGCTGGGTGGTCGCCAGCACCTCCGCCACCCCCAGGTGCCCGAGACCTCCGTTCCCCTGCCTAGGCGGGCGGCGGGGCCCTGCCGGGACGGGCGGGCCGCTGGGCTGACGGTAAGGCCCAAGCGCCTGCGAAAGCTGCGCCTCAAGAGGCAGCCCGCGACCCCGCCGGCATCCACTGCCGAAGCAGCCTAGAAGGGCCCGATCTCGCCGCGATCGCGGAAGCTAAGCAGGGTCGGGCCTGGTTAGAACTTGGATGGGAGACCTCTAGGGAAGACCGGGTGCTCCAGGCGTTTTGCCTCCCGCTCCGCCTTCTCCTCTTGTCGCTCGCGGCGTTCGCGGCTCTCTCCGCCCCCGCCCGGCACAGCTGCAAGCCCCACCTCCTCAGGCCCCTCCCACCACAGCCAGCGTCTGATGGGGCGCTCCCCGCCTGCCTGAGCGGCCAGGCGGCCAGAAGGCGTCCCTGGAAGGCAGAGGCACACCAGACGCTCCGGGCGTGGCCTGACGGGAACCAGACGTGGCCGCGGACCCGGGGGCCGTCCGTGCGGCCCGCGAGCCCCTCGACCTGCACCTGGCCGCCCCCACTGCAGCCCAGCCCCGGCGCCGCCACCTGTCTGCCGGGCTGGCTCTCCACAGCTCCATACGGAAAAAGCCGCCCCTCCGCCGTTTCGCCATGGCCCGGGGCGGGAGCGGGATCGAGGGCCCGGGCCGCTTCCCCGGGCCTGCCGGCCACCTGGGGCGGGGTCCTGAGCTCGGACGGTGGCGTGGGGGCGAGGGTGCCGTGGCTGGGTCTTAGGGGCCGTGCCAACTCAATGGTGGCTCCCAGTGGCTTCGGGCCAGCTTCTGTCGGGCAGGAGGGCCGGCCCGGTCTGCGTCTGAGCTGCGCCTAGCGCAGCGTGGGCGGGCAGGTGGGATGCCCAAGGGCCCGCGGTCCCCGGGCCCGGAAGCCTCCTGGGCCACTTCCCCGTGAGCGGCCTGCGGGATCTGGGGCGGGGCGCCAAGCGCCGAAAAGTTTGCTGGCTCCCGCCCGCCCTGGGCTGGGTGGTCGCCAGCACCTCCGCCACCCCCAGGTGCCCGAGACCTCCGTTCCCCTGCCTAGGCGGGCGGCGGGGCCCTGCCGGGACGGGCGGGCCGCTGGGCTGACGGTAAGGCCCAAGCGCCTGCGAAAGCTGCGCCTCAAGAGGCAGCCCGCGACCCCGCCGGCATCCACTGCCGAAGCAGCCTAGAAGGGCCCGATCTCGCCGCGATCGCGGAAGCTAAGCAGGGTCGGGCCTGGTTAGAACTTGGATGGGAGACCTCTAGGGAAGACCGGGTGCTCCAGGCGTTTTGCCTCCCGCTCCGCCTTCTCCTCTTGTCGCTCGCGGCGTTCGCGGCTCTCTCCGCCCCCGCCCGGCACAGCTGCAAGCCCCACCTCCTCAGGCCCCTCCCACCACAGCCAGCGTCTGATGGGGCGCTCCCCGCCTGCCTGAGCGGCCAGGCGGCCAGAAGGCGTCCCTGGAAGGCAGAGGCACACCAGACGCTCCGGGCGTGGCCTGACGGGAACCAGACGTGGCCGCGGACCCGGGGGCCGTCCGTGCGGCCCGCGAGCCCCTCGACCTGCACCTGGCCGCCCCCACTGCAGCCCAGCCCCGGCGCCGCCACCTGTCTGCCGGGCTGGCTCTCCACAGCTCCATACGGAAAAAGCCGCCCCTCCGCCGTTTCGCCATGGCCCGGGGCGGGAGCGGGATCGAGGGCCCGGGCCGCTTCCCCGGGCCTGCCGGCCACCTGGGGCGGGGTCCTGAGCTCGGACGGTGGCGTGGGGGCGAGGGTGGCGTGGCTGGGTCTTAGGGGCCGTGCCAACTCAATGGTGGCTCCCAGTGGCTTCGGGCCAGCTTCTGTCGGGCAGGAGGGCCGGCCCGGTCTGCGTCTGAGCTGCGCCTAGCGCAGCGTGGGCGGGCAGGTGGGATGCCCAAGGGCCCGCGGTCCCCGGGCCCGGAAGCCTCCTGGGCCACTTCCCCGTGAGCGGCCTGCGGGATCTGGGGCGGGGCGCCAAGCGCCGAAAAGTTTGCTGGCTCCCGCCCGCCCTGGGCTGGGTGGTCGCCAGCACCTCCGCCACCCCCAGGTGCCCGAGACCTCCGTTCCCCTGCCTAGGCGGGCGGCGGGGCCCTGCCGGGACGGGCGGGCCGCTGGGCTGACGGTAAGGCCCAAGCGCCTGCGAAAGCTGCGCCTCAAGAGGCAGCCCGCGACCCCGCCGGCATCCACTGCCGAAGCAGCCTAGAAGGGCCCGATCTCGCCGCGATCGCGGAAGCTAAGCAGGGTCGGGCCTGGTTAGAACTTGGATGGGAGACCTCTAGGGAAGACCGGGTGCTCCAGGCGTTTTGCCTCCCGCTCCGCCTTCTCCTCTTGTCGCTCGCGGCGTTCGCGGCTCTCTCCGCCCCCGCCCGGCACAGCTGCAAGCCCCACCTCCTCAGGCCCCTCCCACCACAGCCAGCGTCTGATGGGGCGCTCCCGCCTGCCTGAGCGGCCAGGCGGCCAGAAGGCGTCCCTGGAAGGCAGAGGCACACCAGACGCTCCGGGCGTGGCCTGACGGGAACCAGACGTGGCCGCGGACCCGGGGGCCGTCCGTGCGGCCCGCGAGCCCCTCGACCTGCACCTGGCCGCCCCCACTGCAGCCCAGCCCCGGCGCCGCCACCTGTCTGCCGGGCTGGCTCTCCACAGCTCCATACGGAAAAAGCCGCCCCTCCGCCGTTTCGCCATGGCCCGGGGCGGGAGCGGGATCGAGGGCCCGGGCCGCTTCCCCGGGCCTGCCGGCCACCTGGGGCGGGGTCCTGAGCTCGGACGGTGGCGTGGGGGCGAGGGTGGCGTGGCTGGGTCTTAGGGGCCGTGCCAACTCAATGGTGGCTCCCAGTGGCTTCGGGCCAGCTTCTGTCGGGCAGGAGGGCCGGCCCGGTCTGCGTCTGAGCTGCGCCTAGCGCAGCGTGGGCGGGCAGGTGGGATGCCCAAGGGCCCGCGGTCCCCGGGCCCGGAAGCCTCCTGGGCCACTTCCCCGTGAGCGGCCTGCGGGATCTGGGGCGGGGCGCCAAGCGCCGAAAAGTTTGCTGGCTCCCGCCCGCCCTGGGCTGGGTGGTCGCCAGCACCTCCGCCACCCCCAGGTGCCCGAGACCTCCGTTCCCCTGCCTAGGCGGGCGGCGGGGCCCTGCCGGGACGGGCGGGCCGCTGGGCTGACGGTAAGGCCCAAGCGCCTGCGAAAGCTGCGCCTCAAGAGGCAGCCCGCGACCCCGCCGGCATCCACTGCCGAAGCAGCCTAGAAGGGCCCGATCTCGCCGCGATCGCGGAAGCTAAGCAGGGTCGGGCCTGGTTAGAACTTGGATGGGAGACCTCTAGGGAAGACCGGGTGCTCCAGGCGTTTTGCCTCCCGCTCCGCCTTCTCCTCTTGTCGCTCGCGGCGTTCGCGGCTCTCTCCGCCCCCGCCCGGCACAGCTGCAAGCCCCACCTCCTCAGGCCCCTCCCACCACAGCCAGCGTCTGATGGGGCGCTCCCCGCCTGCCTGAGCGGCCAGGCGGCCAGAAGGCGTCCTGGAAGGCAGAGGCACACCAGACGCTCCGGGCGTGGCCTGACGGGAACCAGACGTGGCCGCGGACCCGGGGGCCGTCCGTGCGGCCCGCGAGCCCCTCGACCTGCACCTGGCCGCCCCCACTGCAGCCCAGCCCCGGCGCCGCCACCTGTCTGCCGGGCTGGCTCTCCACAGCTCCATACGGAAAAAGCCGCCCCTCCGCCGTTTCGCCATGGCCCGGGGCGGGAGCGGGATCGAGGGCCCGGGCCGCTTCCCCGGGCCTGCCGGCCACCTGGGGCGGGGTCCTGAGCTCGGACGGTGGCGTGGGGGCGAGGGTGCCGTGGCTGGGTCTTAGGGGCCGTGCCAACTCAATGGTGGCTCCCAGTGCTTCGGGCCAGCTTCTGTCGGGCAGGAGGGCCGGCCCGGTCTGCGTCTGAGCTGCGCCTAGCGCAGCGTGGGCGGGCAGGTGGGATGCCCAAGGGCCCGCGGTCCCCGGGCCCGGAAGCCTCCTGGGCCACTTCCCCGTGAGCGGCCTGCGGGATCTGGGGCGGGGCGCCAAGCGCCGAAAAGTTTGCTGGCTCCCGCCCGCCCTGGGCTGGGTGGTCGCCAGCACCTCCGCCACCCCCAGGTGCCCGAGACCTCCGTTCCCCTGCCTAGGCGGGCGGCGGGGCCCTGCCGGGACG
>NW_028132450.1:0-33690 GCF_964374135.1 Grampus griseus | reverse complement strand
CCCAGAGTATGATCCACCGTGTGATTGGGAAACGTGTTCAAAGGTGTCTCAGGTTTCGTCCCCTGGTACTCGGGTGCAACATTCCAGACGCTTTACTAACTCTCTCCCCACTTGGAGAGTCAGTGCCTTTAACCTCCTGTTTGGCCCAGTTTGCAATTTCTGCGGAAAATGAACAGGAATAGGGAGAACCAATGAGAGACTAGCTGGAGGTGTCTGGACGGGCAAATTTAACTCTCATTTCCCACCAGGAAGAGGAATTAACCAAAGGCTCAGTGTGCGGTGCCGGAACCACACTAGGGCATGAAGCAATACTGCGGTGTTGCGGCCAGCTCACAAGAAAGCGAGTTGAAGAAAGGAGCTCAGGGGCACTGTCATTCACAAACATGCAGAGTTATAAATGACAGCTATCGTCCAAAAATATATTGAAGTAAGGCTGCCAAGAGGACTTGAAAGCGGGGCAGAATTGCAGGAAACCGATTTCAGGAGGTAGACTGGAATTGCATGTAAAGCACAGGAAAAGAGGCAGAACGTCCACAATGATGCATTTGGCCAAAAAGGGCGTATGCGTTTTTTCCTGAATATATTCAGGAAAAAACGCATACGCCCTTTTTGGCGAACCAAGCAATCTTGCAAAGGAAATCTGCACTACAATGAAGTCTCACTGCCCCCCGGTCAAAAGGGCTATCTGAAAAAAGTGTAAAATCCAGAAAGGCAGGACAGGCCATGGAGAACTGGGAGCCTTGTTATGCTGATGGGCGGGATGTAAATTGCCAACAGCCACTCTGGAGAAGTGTATGGTGTTTCCTGAAACATCTAAAAAACAAAGCAACAGAGCCTAGGGCACTTCCACTTATGGTCCTATAGCTTAGGGAAATTAAAATCAAAAAGACACAGCCACCCCAAAGTTTGGGACGGCTCTGTTTACAAGAACCTCGTTTACGGTACAAGTTCAATATCACAGAAAGCGAAAAATGGATAAAGAAGTTGTGGTACTTACGTACAATGCAATATCACTCAGCAATGACATCTATGTCATCAGGCCCATAGCAGAATAATGAGTGGATTCAGGTACGATGATTCTAAGTGAAACAAGTCACACAGAAAAAGAAACATCATAAGATATCACTACTACACGGAATGTAAACTAGGCTACACAGGAACTGAATTACAAAACAGAACAGGGTCTCCAATGTAGAAAACCAACTTATGCTTGCTTAAGGGGAAAGGTGAGTTGGGGTGCTGCATAAAACCAGAGATTGAAATTAGCACAGATACCGTTCCATAAGCCAAATATGTAATAGACAAGAGCTACTCCTTGCTCAACGAAGTGGACTCAACACCCCATATTAAACGCCTAAGAATATACCTGACTAGTAAGAATCTTAAAACCTATGGATATATGTCTCCAAAAGAGAATGAAGCGTGTGTACAGCGGCATAAACGCAGCAGTGATAGGATTGGTGAGGATCGGTGAGCAAATGCAGACCCTTTGAAGTCATATTGCATGGTACCCATTCCATGGGTCTCAACTCTCCAGGTTTAAGGGATTCTTCCTTCAGCTAAAACATGCATGTGGAACCCAGTGTATGATCCACCGTGTGATCGGGAAACGTGTTCAAATGTGTCAGTTTTCATCGCCTGGTACTCGGGTGCAACATTCCAGACGCTTTACTAACACTCTCCCCACTTAGAGAGTCAGTGCCTTTAACCTCCTGTTTGGCCCAGTTTGCAATTTCTGCGGAAAATGAACTGGAATAGGGAGAACCAATGAGAGACTAGCTGGAGGTGTCTGGACGGGCAAATTTAACTCTCATTTCCCACCAGGAAGAGGAATTAACCAAAGGCTCAGCGTGCCATGCCGGAACCACACTAGGGCCTGAAGCAATCCTGCGGTGTTGCGGACAGCTCACAAGAAAGCGAGTTGAAGAAAGGAGCTCAGGGGCACTGTCATTCACAGACCTGCAGAGTTATAAATGACAGCTATCGTCCAAAAATATATTGAAGTAAGGCTGCCAAGAGGACTTGAAAGCGGGGCAGAATTGCAGGAAACCGATTTCAGGAGGTAGACTGGAATTGCATGTAAAGCATAGGAAAAGAGGCAGAACGTCCACAATGATGCACTTGGCCAAAAAGGGCGTATGCGTTTTTTCCTGAATATATTCAGGAAAAAACGCATACGCCCTTTTTGGCCAACCAAGCAAGCTTGCAAAGGAAATCTGAACTACAATGAAGTCTCACTGCCCCCCGGTCAAAAGGGCCATCTGAACAAAGTGTAAAATCCAGAAAGGCAGGACAGGCCATGGAGAACTGGGAGCCTTGTTATGCTGATGGGCGGGATGTAAATTGCCAACAGCCACTCTGGAGAAGTGTATGGTGTTTCCTGAAACATCTAAAAAACAAAGCAACAGACCCTAGGGCAATTCAACTTATGGTCCTATAGCTTAGGGAAATTAAAATCAAAAAGACACAGCCACCCCAAAGTTTGGGACGGCTCTGTTTACAAGAACCTCTTTTACGATACAAGTTCAATATCACAGAAAGCGAAAAATGGATAAAGAATTTGTGGTACTTACGTACAATGCAATATCACTCAGCAATGAAATCTATGTCATCAGGCCCGTAGCAGCATAATGAGTGGATTCAGGTACGATGATTCTAAGTGAAATAAGTCACACAGAAAAAGAAACATCATAAGATATCACTACTACACGGAATGTAAACTTGGCTACACAGGAACTGAATTACAAAACAGAACAGGGTCTCAAATGTAGAAAACCAACTTATGCTTGCTTAAGGGGAAAGGTGAGTTGGGGTGCTGCATAAAACCAGAGATTGAAATTAGCACAGATACCGTTCCATAAGCCAAATATGTAATAGACAAGAGCTACTCCTTGCTCAACGAAGTGGACTCAACACCCCATATTAAACGCCTAAGAATATACCTGACTAGTAAGAATCTTAAAACCTATGGATTTATATGTCTCCGAAAGAGAATCAAGCGTGTGTACAGCGGTATAAACGCAGCAGTGATAGGATTGGTGAGGATCGGTGAGCAAATGCAGACCCTTTGAAGTCATATTGCATGGTACCCATTCCATGGGTCTCAACTCTCCAGGTTTAAGGGATTCTTCCTTCAGCTAAAACATGCATGTGGAACCCAGCCTATGATCCACCGTGTGATTGGGAAACGTGTTTAAAGGTGTCTCAGTTTTCGTCCCCTGGTACTCGGGTGCAACATTCCAGACGCTTTACTAACTCTCTCCCCACTTGGAGAGTCAGTGCCTTTAACCTCCTGTTTGTCCCAGTTTGCAATTTCTGCGGAAGATTAACAAGAATATGGAGAACCAATGAGAGATCAGCTGGAGGTGTCTGGACGGGTAAATTTAACTCTCATTTCCCACCAGGAAGAGGAATTAACCAAAGGCTCAGCGTTCCGTGCCGGAACCAGATTAGGGCCTGAAGCAATCATGCGGTGTTGCGGCCAGCTCACAGGAAAGCGAGTTGAAGAAAGGAGCTCTGGGGCACTGTAATTCACAAACCTGCAGAGTTATAAATGACAGCTATCGTCCAAAAATATACTGAAGTAAGGCTGCCAAGAGGACTTGAAAGCGGGCCAGAATTGCAGGAAACCGATTTCAGGAGGTAGACTGGAATTGCATGTAAAGCATAGGAAAAGAGGCAGAACGTCCACAGTGATGCACTTGACCAAAAAGTCCGTATGCGTTTTTTACTGAATATATTCAGGAAAAAACGCATACGCCCTTTTTGGCCAACCAAGCAAGCTTGCAAAGGAAATCTGCACTACAATGAAGTCTCACTGCCCCCCGGTCAAAAGGGCCATCTGAAAAAAGTGTAAAATCCAGAAAGGCAGGACAGGCCATGGAGAACTGGGAGCCTTGTTATGCTGATGGGCGGGATGTAAATTGCCAACAGCCACTCTGGAGAAGTGTATGGTGTTTCCTGAAACATCTAAAAAACAAAGCAACAGAGCCTAGGGCACTTCCACTTATGGTCCTATAGCTTAGGGAAATTAAAATCAAAAAGACACAGCCACCCCAAAGTTTGGGACAGCTCTGTTTACAAGAACCTCGTTTACGGTACAAATTCAATATCACAGAAAGCGAAAAATGGATAAAGAAGTTGTGGTACTTACGTACAATGCAATATCACTCAGCAATGAGATCTATGTCATCAGGCCCATAGCAGCATAATGAGTGGATTCAGGTACGATGATTCTAAGTGAAATAAGTCACACAGAAAAAGAAACATCATAAGATATCACTACTACACGGAATGTAAACTTGGCTACACAGGAACTGAATTACAAAACAGAACAGGGTCTCAAATGTAGAAAACCAACTTATGCTTGCTTAAGGGGAAAGGTGAGTTGGGGTGCTGCATAAAACCACAGATTGAAATTAGCACAGATACCGTTCCATAAGCCAAATATGTAATAGACAAGAGCTACTCCTTGCTCAACGATGTGGACTCAACACCCCATATTAAACGCCTAAGAATATACCTGAGTAGTAAGAATCTTAAAACCTATGGATATATGTCTCCAAAAGAGAATCAAGAGTGTGTACAGTGCCATAAATGCAGCAGTGATAGGATTGGTGAGGATCGGTGAGCAAATGCAGACCCTTTGAAGTCATATTGCATGGTAACCATTCCATGGGTCTCAACTCTCCAGGTTTAAGGGATTGTTCCTTCAGCTAAAACATGCATGTGGAACCCAGTGTATGATCCACCGTGTGATCGAGAAACGTGTTCAAATGTGTCAGTTTTCGTCGCCTGGTACTCGGGTGCAACATTCCAGACGCTTTACTAACACTCTCCCCACTTAGAGAGTCAGTGCCTTTAACCTCCTGTTTGGCCCAGTTTGCAATTTCTGCGGAAAACGAACTGGAATAGGGAGAACCAATGAGAGAGTAGCTGGAGGTGTCTGGACGGACAAATTTAACTCTCATTTCCCACCAGGAAGAGAAATTAACCAAAGGCTCAGTGTGCCATGCCGGAACCACACTAGGGCCTGAAGCAATCCAGCGGTGTTGCGGACAGCTCACAAGAAAGCGAGTTGAAGAAAGGAGCTCAGGGGCACTGTCATTCACAGACCTGCAGAGTTATAAATGACAGCTATCGTCCAAAAATATATTGAAGTAAGGCTGCCAAGAGGACTTGAAAGCGGGGCAGAATTGCAGGAAACCGATTTCAGGAGGTAGACTGGAATTGCATGTAAAGCATAGGAAAAGAGGCAGAACGTCCACAATGATGCACTTGGCCAAAAAGGGCGTATGCGTTTTTTCCTGAATATATTCAGGAAAAAACGCATACGCCCTTTTTGGCCAACCAAGCAAGCTTGCAAAGGAAATCTGAACTACAATGAAGTCTCACTGCCCCCCGGTCAAAAGGGCCATCTGAACAAAGTGTAAAATCCAGAAAGGCAGGACAGGCCATGGAGAACTGGGCGCCTTGTTATGCTGATGGGCGGGATGTAAATTGCCAACAGCCACTCTGGAGAAGTGTATGGTGTTTCCTGAAACATCTAAAAAACAAAGCAACAGACCCTAGGGCACTTCCACTTATGGTCCTATAGCTTAGGGAAATTAAAATCAAAAAGACACAGCCACCCCAAAGTTTGAGACGGCTCTGTTTACAAGAACCTTGTTTACGGTACAAGTTCAATATCACAGAAAGCGAAAAATGGATAAAGAATTTGTGGTACTTACGTACAATGCAATATCACTCAGCAATGAAATCTATGTCATCAGGCCCGTAGCAGCATAATGAGTGGATTCAGATACGATGATTCTAAGTGAAATAAGTCACACAGAAAAAGAAACATCATAAGATATCACTACTACACGGAATGTAAACTTGGCTACACAGGAACTGAATTACAAAACAGAACAGGGTCTCAAATGTAGAAAACCAACTTATGCTTGCTTAAGGGGAAAGGTGAGTTGGGGTGCTGCATAAAACCAGAGATTGAAATTAGCACAGATACCGTTCCATTAGCCAAATATGTAATAGACAGAGCTACTCCTTGCTCAACGAAGTGGACTCAACACCCCATATTAAACGCCTAAGAATATACCTGACTAGTAAGAATCTTAAAACCTATGGATTTATATGTCTCCGAAAGAGAATCAAGCGTGTGTACAGCGGTATAAACGCAGCAGTGATAGGATTGGTGAGGATCGGTGAGCAAATGCAGACCCTTTGAAGTCATATTGCATGGTACCCATTCCATGGGTCTCAACTCTCCAGGTTTAAGGGATTCTTCCTTCAGCTAAAACATGCATGTGGAACCCAGCCTATGATCCACCGTGTGATTGGGAAACGTGTTTAAAGGTGTCTCAGTTTTCGTCCCCTGGTACTCGGGTGCAACATTCCAGACGCTTTACTAACTCTCTCCCCACTTGGAGAGTCAGTGCCTTTAACCTCCTGTTTGTCCCAGTTTGCAATTTCTGCGGAAGATGAACAAGAATATGGAGAACCAATGAGAGATCAGCTGGAGGTGTCTGGACGGGGAAATTTAACTCTCATTTCCCACCAGGAAGAGGAATTAACCAAAGGCTCAGCGTGCCGTGCCGGAACCAGATTAGGGCCTGAAGCAATCATGCGGTGTTGCGGCCAGCTCACAGGAAAGCGAGTTGAAGAAAGGAGCTCAGGGGCACTGTAATTCACAAACCTGCAGAGTTATAAATGACAGCTATCGTCCAAAAATATACTGAAGTAAGGCTGCCAAGAGGACTTGAAAGCGGGCCAGAATTGCAGGAAACCGATTTCAGGAGGTAGACTGGAATTGCATGTAAAGCATAGGAAAAGAGGCAGAACGTCCACAGTGATGCACTTGGCCAAAAAGACCGTATGCGTTTTTTCCTGAATATATTCAGGAAAAAACGCATACGCCCTTTTTGGCCAACCAAGCAAGCTTGCAAAGGAAATCTGCACTACAATGAAGTCTCACTGCCCCCCGGTCAAAAGGGCCATCTGAAAAAAGTGTAAAATCCAGAAAGGCAGGACAGGCCATGGAGAACTGGGAGCCTTGTTATGCTGATGGGCGGGATGTAAATTGCCAACAGCCACTCTGGAGAAGTGTATGGTGTTTCCTGAAACATCTACAAAACAAAGCAACAGAGCCTAGGGCACTTCCACTTATGGTCCTATAGCTTAGGGAAATTAAAATCAAAAAGACACAGCCACCCCAAAGTTTGGGACAGCTCTGTTTACAAGAACCTGGTTTACGGTACAAATTCAATATCACAGAAAGCGAAAAATGGATAAAGAAGTTGTGGTACTTACGTACAATGCAATATCACTCAGCAATGAGATCTATGTCATCAGGCCCATAGCAGCATAATGAGTGGATTCAGGTACGATGATTCTAAGTGAAATAAGTCACACAGAAAAAGAAACATCATAAGATATCACTACTACACGGAATGTAAACTTGGCTACACAGGAACTGAATTACAAAACAGAACAGGGTCTCAAATGTAGAAAACCAACTTATGCTTGCTTAAGGGGAAAGGTGAGTTGGGGTGCTGCATAAAACCACAGATTGAAATTAGCACAGATACCGTTCCATAAGCCAAATATGTAATAGACAAGAGCTACTCCTTGCTCAACGAAGTGGACTCAACACCCCATATTAAACACCTAAGAATATACCTGACTAGTAAGAATCTTAAAACCTATGGATTTATATGTCTCCGAAAGAGAATCAAGCGTGTGTACAGCGGTATAAACGCAGCAGTGATAGGATTGGTGAGGATCGGTGAGCAAATGCAGACCCTTTGAAGTCATATTGCATGGTACCCATTCAATGGGTCTCAACTCTCCAGGTTTAAGGGATTCTTCCTTCAGCTAAAACATGCTTGTGGAACCCAGCCTATGATCCACCGTGTGATTGGGAAACGTGTTCAAATGTGTCTCAGTTTTCGTCCCCTGGTACTCGGGTGCAACATTCCAGACGCTTTACTAACTCTCTCCCCACTTGGAGAGTCAGTGCCTTTAACCTCCTGTTTGGCCCAGTTTGCAATTTCTGCGGAAAATGAACAGGAATAGGGAGAACCAATGAGAGACTACCTGGAGGTGTCTGGACGGGCAAATTTAACTCTCATTTCCCACCAGGAAGAGGAATTAACCAAAGGCTCAGCGTGCCGTGCCGGAACCACACTAGGGCCTGAAGCAATCCTGCGGTTTTGCGGACAGCTCACAAGAAAGCGAGTTGAAGAAAGGAGCTCAGGGGCACTGTCACTCTCAAACCTGCAGAGTTATAAATGACAGCTATTGTCCAAAAATATATTGAAGTAAGGCTGCCAAGAGGACTTGAAAGCGGGGCAGAATTGCAGGAAACCGATTTCAGGAGGTAGACTGGAATTGCATGTAAAGCACAGGAAAAGAGGCAGAACGTCCACAATGATGCACTTGGCCAAAAAGGGCGTATGCGTTTTTTCCTGAATATATTCAGGAAAAAACGCATACGCCCTTTTTGGCCAACCAAGCAAGCTTGCAAAGGAAATCTGAACTACAATGAAGTCTCACTGCCCCCCGGTCAAAAGGGCCATCTGAACAAAGTGTAAAATCCAGAAAGGCAGGACAGGCCATGGAGAACTGGGAGCCTTGTTATGCTGATGGGCGGGATGTAAATTGCCAACAGCCACTCTGGAGAAGTGTATGGTGTTTCCTGAAACATCTAAAAAACAAAGCAACAGACCCTAGGGCACTTCCACTTATGGTCCTATAGCTTAGGGAAATTAAAATCAAAAAGACACAGCCACCCCAAAGTTTGGGACGGCTCTGTTTACAAGAACCTCGTTTACGGTACAAGTTCAATATCACAGAAAGCGAAAAATGGATAAAGAATTTGTGGTACTTACGTACAATGCAATATCACTCAGCAATGAAATCTATGTCATCAGGCCCGTAGCAGCATAATGAGTGGATTCAGGTACGATGATTCTAAGTGAAATAAGTCACACAGAAAAAGAAACATCATAAGATATCACTACTACACGGAATGTAAACTTGGCTACACAGGAACTGAATTACAAAACAGAACAGAGTCTCAAATGTAGAAAACCAACTTATGCTTGCTTAAGGGGAAAGGTGAGTTGGGGTGCTGCATAAACCAGAGATTGAAATTAGCACAGATACCGTTCCATAAGCCAAATATGTAATAGACAAGAGCTACTCCTTGCTCAACGAAGTGGACTCAACACCCCATATTAAACGCCTAAGAATATACCTGACTAGTAAGAATCTTAAAACCTATGGATTTATATGTCTCCGAAAGAGAATCAAGCGTGTGTACAGCGGTATAAACGCAGCAGTGATAGGATTGGTGAGGATCGGTGAGCAAATGCAGACCCTTTGAAGTCATATTGCATGGTACCCATTCAATGGGTCTCAACTCTCCAGGTTTAAGGGATTCTTCCTTCAGCTAAAACATGCTTGTGGAACCCAGCCTATGATCCACCGTGTGATTGGGAAACGTGTTCAAAGGTGTCTCAGTTTTTGTCCCCTGGTACTCGGGTGCAAGATTCCAGACGCTTTACTAACTCTCTCCCCACTTGGAGAGTCAGTGCCTTTAACCTCCTGTTTGGCCCAGTTTGCAATTTCTGCGGAAAATGAACAGGAATAGGGAGAACCAATGAGAGACTAGCTGGAGGTGTCTGGACGGGCAAATTTAACTCTCATTTCCCACCAGGAAGAGGAATTAACCAAAGGCTCAGCGTGCCGTGCCGGAACCACACTAGGGCCTGAAGCAATCCTGCGGTTTTGCGGACAGCTCACAAGAAAGCGAGTTGAAGAAAGGACCTCAGGGGCACTGTCACTCTCAAACCTGCAGAGTTATAAATGACAGCTATTGTCCAAAAATATATTGAAGTAAGGCTGCCAAGAGGACTTGAAAGCGGGGCAGAATTGCAGGAAACCGATTTCAGGAGGTAGACTGGAATTGCATGTAAAGCACAGGAAAAGAGGCAGAACGTCCACAATGATGCACTTGGCCAAAAAGGGCGTATGCGTTTTTTCCTGAATATATTCAGGAAAAAACGCATACGCCCTTTTTGGCCAACCAAGCAAGCTTGCAAAGGAAATCTGAACCACAATGAAGTCTCACTGCCCCCCGGTCAAAAGGGCCATCTGAACAAAGTGTAAAATCCAGAAAGGCAGGACAGGCCATGGAGAACTGGGAGCCTTGTTATGCTGATGGGCGGGATGTAAATTGCCAACAGCCACTCTGGAGAAGTGTATGGTGTTTCCTGAAACATCTACAAAACAAAGCAACAGAGCCTAGGGCACTTCCACTTATGGTCCTATAGCTTAGGGAAATTAAAATCAAAAAGACACAGCCACCCCAAAGTTTGGGACGGCTCTGTTTACAAGAACCTCGTTTACGGTACAAGTTCAATATTGCAGAAAGCGAAAAATGGATAAAGAAGTTGTAGTACTTACATACAATGCAATATCACTCAGCAATGAAATCTATGTCATCAGGCCCGTAGCAGCATAATGAGTGGATTCAGGTACGATGATTCTAAGTGAAATAAGTCACACAGAAAAAGAAACATCATAAGATATCACTACTACACGGAATGTAAACTTGGCTACACAGGAACTGAATTACAAAACAGAACAGGGTCTCAAATGTAGAAAACCAACTTATGCTTGCTTAAGGGGAAAGGTGAGTTGGGGTGCTGCATAAAACCAGAGATTGAAATTAGCACAGATACCGTTCCATAAGCCAAATATGTAATAGACAAGAGCTACTCCTTGCTCAACGATGTGGACTCAACACCCCATATTAAACGCCTAAGAATATACCTGACTAGTAAGAATCTTAAAACCTATTGATATATGTCTCCAAAAGAGAATGAAGCGTGTGTACAGCGGCATAAACGCAGCAGTGATAGGATTGGTGAGGATCGGTGAGCAAATGCAGACCCTTTGAAGTCATATTGCATGGTACCCATTCCATGGGTCTCAACTCTCCAGGTTTAAGGGATTCTTCCTTCAGCTAAAACATGCATGTGGAACCCAGCCTATGATCCACTGTGTGATTGGGAAACGTGTTCAAAGGTGTCTCAGTTTTCGTCCCCTGGTACTCGGGTGCAACATTCCAGACGCTTTACTAACACTCTCCCCACTTGGAGAGTCAGTGCCTTTAACCTCCTGTTTGTCCCAGTTTGCAATTTCTGCGGAAAATGAACAGGAATAGGGAGAACCAATGAGAGACTAGCTGGAGGTGTCTGGACGGGCAAATTTAACTCTCATTTCCCACCAGGAAGAGGAATTAACCAAAGGCTCAGCGTGCCGTGCCGGAACCACACTAGGGCCTGAAGCAATCCTGCGGTGCTGCGGACAGCTCACAAGAAAGCGAGTTGAAGAAAGGAGCTCAGGGGCACTGTCATTCACAAACCTGCAAAGTTATAAATGACAGCTATCGTCCAAAAATATATTGGAGTAAGGCTGCCAAGAGGACTTGAAAGCGGGGCAGAATGGCAGGAAACCGATTTCAGGAGGTAGACTGGAATTGCATGTAAAGCATAGGAAAAGAGGCAGAACGTCCACAATGATGCACTTGGCCAAAAAGGGCGTATGCGTTTTTTCCTGAATATATTCAGGAAAAAACGCATACGCCCTTTTTGGCCAACCAAGCAAGCTTGCAAAGGAAATCTGCACTACAATGAAGTCTCACTGCCCCCCGGTCAAAAGGGCCATCTGAAAATAGTGTAAAACCCAGAAAGGCAGGACAGGCCATGGAGAACTGGGAGCCTTGTTATGCTGATGGGCGGGATGTAAATTGCCAACAGCCACTCTGGAGAAGTGTATGGTGTTTCCTGAAACATCTACAAAACAAAGCAACAGAGCCTAGGGCACTTCCACTTATGGTCCTATAGCTTAGGGAAATTAAAATCAAAAAGACACAGCCACCCCAAAGTTTGGGACGGCTCTGTTTACAAGAACCTCGTTTACGGTACAAGTTCAATATCGCAGAAAGCGAAAAATGGATAAAGAAGTTGTGGTACTTACGTACAATGCAATATCACTCAGCAATGAAATCTATGTCATCAGGCCCGTAGCAGCATAATGAGTGGATTCAGGTACGATGATTCTAAGTGAAATAAGTCACACAGAAAAAGAAACATCATAAGATATCACTACTACACGGAATGTAAACTTGGCTACACAGGAACTGAATTACAAAACAGAACAGGGTCTCAAATGTAGAAAACCAACTTATGCTTGCTTAAGGGGAAAGGTGAGTTGGGGTGCTGCATAAAACCAGAGATTGAAATTAGCACAGATACCGTTCCATAAGCCAAATATGTAATAGACAAGAGCTACTCCTTGCTCAACGAAGTGGACTCAACACCCCATATTAAACGCCTAAGAATATACCTGACTAGTAAGAATCTTAAAACCTATGGATTTATATGTCTCCGAAAGAGAATCAAGCGTGTGTACAGCGGCATAAACGCAGCAGTGATAGGATTGGTGAGGATCGGTGAGCAAATGCAGACCCTTTGAAGTCATATTGCATGGTACCCATTCCATGGGTCTCAACTCTCCAGGTTTAAGGGATTCTTCCTTCAGCTAAAACATGCATGTGGAACCCAGAGTATGATCCACCGTGTGATGGGGAAACGTGTTCAAAGGTGTCTCAGTTTTCGTCCCCTGGTACTCGGGTGCAACATTCCAGACGCTTTACTAAGACTCTCCCCACTTGGAGAGTCAGTGCCTTTAACCTCCTGTTTGTCCCAGTTTGCAATTTCTGCGGAAAATGAACAGGAATAGGGAGAACCAATGAGAGACTAGCTGGAGGTGTCTGCACGGGCAAATTTAACTCTCATTTCCCACCATGAAGAGGAATTAACCAAAGGCTCAGCGTGCCATGCCGGAACCACACTAGGGCCTGAAACAATCCTGCGGTGTTGTGGCCAGCTCACAAGAAAGCGAGTTGAAGAAAGGAGCTCAGGGGCACTGTCATTCACAAACCTGCAGAGTTATAAATGACAGCTATCGTCCAAAAATATATTGAAGTAAGGCTGCCAAGAGGACTTGAAAGCGGGGCAGAATGGCAGGAAACCGATTTCAGGAGGTAGACTGGAATTGCATGTAAAGCATAGGAAAAGAGGCAAAACGTCCACAATGATGCACTTGGCCAAAAAGGGCGTATGCGTTTTTTCCTGAATATATTCAGGAAAAAACGCATACGCCCTTTTTGGCCAACCAAGCAAGCTTGCAAAGGAAATCTGCACTACAATGAAGTCTCACTGCCCCCCGGTCAAAAGGGCCATCTGAAAAAAATGTAAAATCCAGAAAGGCAGGACAGGCCATGGAGAACTGGGAGCCTTGTTATGCTGATGGGCGGGATGTAAATTGCCAACAGCCACTCTGGAGAAGTGTATGGTGTTTCCTGAAACATCTACAAAACAAAGCAACAGAGCCTAGGGCACTTCCACTTATGGTCCTATAGCTTAGGGAAATTAAAATCAAAAAGACACAGCCACCCCAAAGTTTGGGATGGCTCTGTTTACAAGAACCTCGTTTACGGTACAAGTTCAATATCGCAGAAAGTGAAAAATGGATAAAGAAGTTGTGGTACTTATGTACAATGCAATATCACTCAGCAATGAAATCTATGTCATCAGGCCCGTAGCAGCATAATGAGTGGGTTCAGGTACGATGATTCTAAGTGAAATAAGTCACACAGAAAAAGAAACATCATAAGATATCACTACTACACGGAATGTAAACTTGGCTACACAGGAACTGAATTACAAAACAGAACAGGGTCTCACATGTAGAAAACCAACTTATGCTTGCTTAAGGGGAAAGGTGAGTTGGGGTGCTGCATAAAACAAGAGATTGAAATTAGCACAGATACCGTTCCATAAGCCAAATATGTAATAGACAAGAGCTACTCCTTGCTCAACGAAGTGGACTCAACACCCCATATTAAACGCCTAAGAATATACCTGACTAGTAAGAATCTTAAAACCTATGGATTTATATGTCTCTGAAAGAGAATCAAGCGTGTGTACAGCGGCATAAACGCAGCAGTGATAGGATTGGTGAGGATCGGTGAGCAAATGCAGATCCTTTGAAGTCATATTGCATGGTACCCATTATATGGGTCTCAACTCTCCAGGTTTAAGGGATTCTTCCTTCAGCTAAAACATGCATGTGGAACCCAGACTATGATCCACCGTGTGATTGGGAAACGTGTTCAAAGGTGTCTCAGTTTTCGTCCCCTGGTACTCGAGTGCAACATTCCAGACGCTTTACTAACACTCTCCCGACTTGGAGAGTCAGTGCCTTTAAACTCCTGTTTGGTCCAGTTTGCAATTTCTGCGGAAAATGAACAGGAATAGGGAGAACCAATGAGAGACTAGCTGGAGGTGTCTGGACGGGCAAATTTAACTCTCATTTCCCACCAGGAAGAGGAATTAACCAAAGGCTCAGCGTGCCATGCCGGAACCACACTAGGGCCTGAAGCAATCGTGCGGTGTCGCGGCCAGCTCACAAGAAAGCGAGTTGAAGAAAGGAGCTCAGGGGCACTGTCATTCACAAACCTGCAGAGTTATAAATGACAGCTATCGTCCAAAAATATATTGAAGTAAGGCTGCCAAGAGGACTTGAAAGCGGGGCAGAATTGCAGGAAACCGATTTCAGGAGGTAGACTGGAATTGCATGTAAAGCACAGGAAAAGAGGCAGAACGTCCACAATGATGCACTTGGCCAAAAAGGGCGTATGCGTTTTTTCCTGAATATATTCAGGAAAAAACGCATACGCCCTTTTTGGCCAACCAAGCAAGCTTGCAAAGGAAATCTGCACTACAATGAAGTCTCACTGCCCCCCGGTCAAAAGCGCCATCTGAAAAATGTGTAAAATCCAGAAAGGCAGGACAGGCCATGGAGAACTGGGAGCCTTGTTATGCTGATGGGCGGGATGTAAATTGCCAACAGCCACTCTGGAGAAGTGTATGGTGTTTCCTGAAACATCTACAAAACAAAGCAACAGAGCCTAGGGCACTTCCACTTATGGTCCTATAGCTTAGGGAAATTAAAATCAAAAAGACACAGCCACCCCAAAGTTTGGGACGGCTCTGTTTACAAGAACCTCGTTTACGGTACAAGTTCAATATTGCAGAAAGCGAAAAATGGATAAAGAAGTTGTAGTACTTACATACAATGCAATATCACTCAGCAATGAAATCTATGTCATCAGGCCCGTAGCAGCATAATGAGTGGATTCAGGTACGATGATTCTAAGTGAAATAAGTCACACAGAAAAAGAAACATCATAAGATATCACTACTACACGGAATGTAAACTTGGCTACACAGGAACTGAATTACAAAACAGAACAGGGTCTCAAATGTAGAAAACCAACTTATGCTTGCTTAAGGGGAAAGGTGAGTTGGGGTGCTGCATAAAACCAGAGATTGAAATTAGCACAGATACCATTCCATAAGCCAAATATGTAATAGACAAGAGCTACTCCTTGCTCAACGAAGTGGACTCAACACCCCATATTAAACGCCTAAGAATATACCTGACTAGTAAGAATCTTAAAACCTATGGATTTATATGTCTCCGAAAGAGAATCAAGCGTGTGTACAGCGGCATAAACGCAGCAGTGATAGGATTGGTGAGGATCGGTGAGCAAATGCAGACCCTTTGAAGTCATATTGCATGGTACCCATTCCATGGGTCTCAACTCTCCAGGTTTAAGGGATTCTTCCTTCAGCTAAAACATGCATGTAGAACCCAGACTATGATCCACCGTGTGATTGGGAAACGTGTTCAAATGTGTCTCAGTTTTCGTCCCCTGGTACTCGGGTGCAACATTCCAGACGCTTTACTAACACTCTCCCGACTTGGAGAGTCAGTGCCTTTAACCTCCTGTTTGTCCCAGTTTGCAATTTCTGCGGAAAATGAACAGGAATAGGGAGAAACAATGAGAGACTAGCTGGAGGTGTCTGGACGGGCAAATTTAACTCTCATTTCCCACCAGGAAGAGGAATTAACCAAAGGCTCAGCGTGCCGTGCCGGAACCACACTAGGGCCTGAAGCAATCCTGCGGTGCTGCGGACAGCTCACAAGAAAGCGAGTTGAAGAAAGGAGCTCAGGGGCACTGTCATTCACAAACCTGCAAAGTTATAAATGACAGCTATCGTCCAAAAATATATTGGAGTAAGGCTGCCAAGAGGACTTGAAAGCGGGGCAGAATTGCAGGAAACCGATTTCAGGAGGTAGACTGGAATTGCATGTAAAGCATAGGAAAAGAGGCAGAACGTCCACAATGATGCACTTGGCCAAAAAGGGCGTATGCGTTTTTTCCTGAATATATTCAGGAAAAAACGCATACGCCCTTTTTGGCCAACCAAGCAAGCTTGCAAAGGAAATCTGCACTACAATGAAGTCTCACTGCCCCCTGGTCAAAAGGGCCATCTGAAAAAAATGTAAAATCCAGAAAGGCAGGACAGGCCATGGAGAACTGGGAGCCTTGTTATGCTGATGGGCGGGATGTAAATTGCCAACAGCCACTCTGGAGAAGTGTATGATGTTTCCTGAAACATCTACAAAACAAAGCAACAGAGCCTAGGGCACTTCCACTTATTGTCCTATAGCTTAGGGAAATTAAAATCAAAAAGACACAGCCACCCCAAAGTTTGGGACGGCTCTGTTTACAAGAACCTCGTTTACGGTACAAGTTCAATATCCCAGAAAGCAAAAAATGGATAAAGAAGTTGTGGTACTTACGTACAATGCAATATCACTCAGCAATGAAATCTATGTCATCAGGCCCGTAGCAGCATAATGAGTGGATTCAGGTACGATGATTCTAAGTGAAATAAGTCACACAGAAAAAGAAACATCATAAGATATCACTACTACACGGAATGTAAACTTGGCTACACAGGAACTGAATTACAAAACAGAACAGGGTCTCACATGTACAAAACCAACTTATGCTTGCTTAAGGGGAAAGGTGAGTTGGGGTGCTGCATAAAACAAGAGATTGAAATTAGCACAGATACCGTTCCATAAGCCAAATATGTAATAGACAAGAGCTACTCCTTGCTCAACGAAGTGGACTCAACACCCCATATTAAACGCCTAAGAATATACCTGACTAGTAAGAATCTTAAAACCTATGGATTTATATGTCTGTGAAAGAGAATCAAGCGTGTGTACAGCGGCATAAACGCAGCAGTGATAGGATTGGTGAGGATCGGTGAGCAAATGCAGACCCTTTGAAGTCATATTGCATGGTACCCATTCCATGGGTCTCAACTCTCCAGGTTTAAGGGATTCTTCCTTCAGCTAAAACATGCATGTGGAACCCAGACTATGATCCACCGTGTGATTGGGAAACGTGTTCAAAGGTGTCTCAGTTTTCGTCCCCTGGTACTCGGGTGCAACATTCCAGACGCTTTACTAACACTCTCCCGACTTGGAGAGTCAGTGCCTTTAAACTCCTGTTTGGTCCAGTTTGCAATTTCTGCGGAAAATGAACAGGAATAGGGAGAACCAATGAGAGACTAGCTGGAGGTGTCTGGACGGGCAAATTTAACTCTCATTTCCCACCAGGAAGAGGAATTAACCAAAGGCTCAGCGTGCCATGCCGGAACCACACTAGGGCCTGAAGCAATCGTGCGGTGTCGCGGCCAGCTCACAAGAAAGCGAGTTGAAGAAAGGAGCTCAGGGGCACTGTCATTCACAAACCTGCAGAGTTATAAATGACAGCTATCGTCCAAAAATATATTGAAGTAAGGCTGCCAAGAGGACTTGAAAGCGGGGCAGAATTGCAGGAAACCGATTTCAAGAGGTAGACTGGAATTGCATGTAAAGCATAGGAAAAGAGACAGAACGTCCACAATGATGCACTTGGCCAAAAAGGGTGTATGGGTTTTTTCCTGAATATATTCACGAAAAAACGCATACGCACTTTTTGGCCAACCAAGCAAGCTTGCAAAGGAAATCTGCACTACAATGAAGTCTCACTGCCCTCCGGTCAAAAGGGCCATCTGAAAAAAATGTAAAATCCAGAAAGGCAGGACCGGCCATGGAGAACTGGGAGCCTTGTTATGCTGATGGGCGGGATGTAAATTGCCAACAGCCACTCTGGAGAAGTGTATGGTGTTTCCTGAAACATCTACAAAACAAAGCAACAGAGCCTAGGGCACTTCCACTTATGGTCCTATAGCTTAGGGAAATTAAAATCAAAAAGACACAGCCACCCCAAAGTTTGGGACGGCTCTGTTTACAAGAACCTCGTTTACGGTACAAGTTCAATATCGCAGAAAGCGAAAAATGGATAAAGAAGTTGTGGTACTTACGTACAATGCAATATCACTCCGCAATGAAATCTATGTCATCAGGCCCGTAGCAGCATAATGAGTGGATTCAGGTACGATGATTCTAAGTGAAATAAGTCACACAGAAAAAGAAACATCATAAGATATCACTACTACACGGAATGTAAACTTGGCTACACAGGAACTGAATTACAAAACAGAGCAGGGTCTCAAATGTAGAAAACCAACTTATGCTTGCTTAAGGGGAAAGGTGAGTTGGGGTGCTGCATAAAACCAGAGATTGAAATTAGCACAGATACCGTTCCATAAGCCAAATATGTAATAGACAAGAGCTACTCCTTGCTCAACGAAGTGGACTCAACACCCCATATTAAACGCCTAAGAATATACCTGACTAGTAAGAATCTTAAAACCTATGGATTTATATGTCTCCGAAAGAGAATCAAGCGTGTGTACAGCGGCATAAACGCAGCAGTGATAGGATTGGTGAGGATCGGTGAGCAAATGCAGACCCTTTCAAGTCATATTGCATGGTACCCATTCCATGGGTCTCAACTCTCCAGGTTTAAGGGATTCTTCCTTCAGCTAAAACATGCATGTGGAACCCAGCCTATGATCCACCGTGTGATTGGGAATCGTGTTCAAATGTGTCTCAGTTTTCGTCCCCTGGTACTCGGGTGCAACATTCCAGACGCTTTACTAACACTCTCCCCACTTGGAGAGTCAGTGCCTTTAACCTCCTGTTTGGCCCAGTTTGCAATTTCTGCGGAAAATGAACAGGAATAGGGAGAACTAATGAGAGACTACCTGGAGGTGTCTGGACGGGCAAATTTAACTCTCATTTCCCACCAGGAAGAGGAATTAACCAAAGGCTCAGCGTGCCATGCCGGAACCACACTAGGGCCTGAAGCAATCGTGCAGTGTTGCGGACAGCTCACAAGAAAGCGAGTTGAAGAAAGGAGCTCAGGGGCACTGTCACTCTCAAACCTGCAGAGTTATAAATGACAGCTATCGTCCAAAAATATATTGAAGTAAGGCTGCCAAGAGGACTTGAAAGCGGGGCAGAATTGCAGGAAACCGATTTCAGGAGGTAGACTGGAATTGCATGTAAAGCACAGGAAAAGAGGCAGAACGTCCACAATGATGCACTTGGCCAAAAAGGGCGTATGCGTTTTTTCCTGAATATATTCAGGAAAAAACGCATACGCCCTTTTTGGCCAACCAAGCAAGCTTGCAAAGGAAATCTGCACTACAATGAAGTCTCACTGCCCCCCGGTCAAAAGCGCCATCTGAAAAATGTATAAAATCCAGAAAGGCAGGACAGGCCATGGAGAACTGGGAGCCTTGTTATGCTGATGGGCGGGATGTAAATTGCCAACAGCCACTCTGGAGAAGTGTATGGTGTTTCCTGAAACATCTACAAAACAAAGCAACAGAGCCTAGGGCACTTCCACTTATGGTCCTATAGCTTAGGGAAATTAAAATCAAAAAGACACAGCCACCCCAAAGTTTGGGACGGCTCTGTTTACAAGAACCTCGTTTACGGTACAAGTTCAATATTGCAGAAAGCGAAAAATGGATAAAGAAGTTGTAGTACTTACATACAATGCAATATCACTCAGCAATGAAATCTATGTCATCAGGCCCGTAGCAGCATAATGAGTGGATTCAGGTACGATGATTCTAAGTGAAATAAGTCACACAGAAAAAGAAACATCATAAGATATCACTACTACACGGAATGTAAACTTGGCTACACAGGAACTGAATTACAAAACAGAACAGGGTCTCAAATGTAGAAAACCAACTTATGCTTGCTTAAGGGGAAAGGTGAGTTGGGGTGCTGCATAAAACCAGAGATTGAAATTAGCACAGATACCGTTCCATAATCCAAATATGTAATAGACAAGAGCTACTCCTTGCTCAACGAAGTGGACTCAACACCCCATATTAAACGCCTAAGAATATACCTGACTAGTAAGAATCTTAAAACCTATGGATTTATATGTCTCCGAAAGAGAATCAAGCGTGTGTACAGCGGCATAAACGCAGCAGTGATAGGATTGGTGAGGATCGGTGAGCAAATGCAGACCCTTTGAAGTCATATTGCATGGTACCCATTCCATGGGTCTCAACTCTCCAGGTTTAAGGGATTCTTCCTTCAGCTAAAACATGCATGTAGAACCCAGACTATGATCCACCGTGTGATTGGGAAACGTGTTCAAATGTGTCTCAGTTTTCGTCCCCTGGTACTCGGGTGCAACATTCCAGACGCTTTACTAACACTCTCCCGACTTGGAGAGTCAGTGCCTTTAACCTCCTGTTTGTCCCAGTTTGCAATTTCTGCGGAAAATGAACAGGAATAGGGAGAAACAATGAGAGACTAGCTGGAGGTGTCTGGACGGGCAAATTTAACTCTCATTTCCCACCAGGAAGAGGAATTAACCAAAGGCTCAGCGTGCCGTGCCGGAACCACACTAGGGCCTGAAGCAATCCTGCGGTGCTGCGGACAGCTCACAAGAAAGCGAGTTGAAGAAAGGAGCTCAGGGGCACTGTCATTCACAAACCTGCAAAGTTATAAATGACAGCTATCGTCCAAAAATATATTGGAGTAAGGCTGCCAAGAGGACTTGAAAGCGGGGCAGAATTGCAGGAAACCGATTTCAGGAGGTAGACTGGAATTGCATGTAAAGCATAGGAAAAGAGGCAGAACGTCCACAATGATGCACTTGGCCAAAAAGGGCGTATGCGTTTTTTCCTGAATATATTCAGGAAAAAACGCATACGCCCTTTTTGGCCAACCAAGCAAGCTTGCAAAGGAAATCTGCACTACAATGAAGTCTCACTGCCCCCCGGTCTAAAGGGCCATCTGAAAATAGTGTAAAATCCAGAAAGGCAGGACAGGCCATGGAGAACTGGGAGCCTTGTTATGCTGATGGGCGGGATGTAAATTGCCAACAGCCACTCTGGAGAAGTGTATGGTGTTTCCTGAAACATCTACAAAACAAAGCAACAGAGGCTAGGGCACTTCCACTTATGGTCCTATAGCTTAGGGAAATTAAAATCAAAAAGACACAGCCACCCCAAAGTTTGGGACGGCTCTGTTTACAAGAACCTCGTTTACGGTACAAGTTCAATATCGCAGAAAGCGAAAAATGGATAAAGAAGTTGTGGTACTTACGTACAATGCAATATCACTCAGCAATGAAATCTATGTCATCAGGCCCGTAGCAGCATAATGAGTGGATTCAGGTACGATGATTCTAAGTGAAATAAGTCACACAGAAAAAGAAACATCATAAGATATCACTACTACACAGAATGTAAACTTGGCTACACAGGAACTGAATTACAAAACAGAACAGGGTCTCAAATGTAGAAAACCAACTTATGCTTGCTTAAGGGGAAAGGTGAGTTGGGGTGCTGCATAAAACCAGAGATTGAAATTAGCACAGATACCGTTCCATAAGCCAAATATGTAATAGACAAGAGCTACTCCTTGCTCAACGAAGTGGACTCAACACCCCATATTAAACGCCTAAGAATATACCTGACTAGTAAGAATCTTAAAACCTATGGATTTATATGTCTCCGAAAGAGAATCAAGCGTGTGTACAGCGGCATAAACGCAGCAGTGATAGGATTGGTGAGGATCGGTGAGCAAATGCAGACCCTTTGAAGTCATATTGCATGGTACCCATTATATGGGTCTCAACTCTCCAGGTTTAAGGGATTCTTCCTTCAGCTAAAACATGCATGTGGAACCCAGAGTATGATCCACCGTGTGATGGGGAAACGTGTTCAATGGTGTCTCAGTTTTCGTCCCCTGGTACTCGGGTGCAACATTCCAGACGCTTTACTAACACTCTCCCGACTTGGAGAGTCAGTGCCTTTAACCTCCTGTTTGTCCCAGTTTGCAATTTCTGCGGAAAATGAACAGGAATAGGGAGAAACAATGAGAGACTAGCTGGAGGTGTCTGGACGGGCAAATTTAACTCTCATTTCCCACCAGGAAGAGGAATTAACCAAAGGCTCAGCGTGCCGTGCCGGAACCACACTAGGGCCTGAAGCAATCCTGCGGTTTTGCGGACAGCTCACAAGAAAGCGAGTTGAAGAAAGGAGCTCAGGGGCACTGTCATTCACAAACCTGCAAAGTTATAAATGACAGCTATCGTCCAAAAATATATTGGAGTAAGGCTGCCAAGAGGACTTGAAAGCGGGGCAGAATTGCAGGAAACCGATTTCAGGAGGTAGACTGGAATTGCATGTAAAGCATAGGAAAAGAGGCAGAACGTCCACAATGATGCACTTGGCCAAAAAGGGCGTATGCGTTTTTTCCTGAATATATTCAGGAAAAAACGCATACGCCCTTTTTGGCCAACCAAGCAAGCTTGCAAAGGAAATCTGCACTACAATGAAGTCTCACTGCCCCCCGGTCAAAAGGGCCATCTGAAAATAGTGTAAAATCCAGAAAGGCAGGACAGGCCATGGAGAACTGGGAGCCTTGTTATGCTGATGGGCGGGATGTAAATTGCCAACAGCCACTCTGGAGAAGTGTATGGTGTTTCCTGAAACATCTACAAAACAAAGCAACAGAGCCTAGGGCACTTCCACTTATGGTCCTATAGCTTAGGGAAATTAAAATAAAAAAGACACAGCCACCCCAAAGTTTGGGACGGCTCTGTTTACAAGAACCTCGTTTACGGTACAAGTTCAATATCGCAGAAAGCGAAAAATGGATAAAGAAGTTGTGGTACTTACGTACAATGCAATATCACTCAGCAATGAAATCTATGTCATCAGGCCCGTAGCAGCATAATGAGTGGATTCAGGTACGATGATTCTAAGTGAAATAAGTCACACAGAAAAAGAAACATCATAAGATATCACTACTACAGGGAATGTAAACTTGGCTACACAGGAACTGAATTACAAAACAGAACAGGGTCTCAAATGTAGAAAACCAACTTATGCTTGCTTAAGGGGAAAGGTGAGTTGGGGTGCTGCATAAAACCAGAGATTGAAATTAGCACAGATACCGTTCCATAAGCCAAATATGTAATAGACAAGAGCTACTCCTTGCTCAACGAAGTGGACTCAACACCCCATATTAAACGCCTAAGAATATACCTGACTAGTAAGAATCTTAAAACCTATGGATTTATATGTCTCCGAAAGAGAATCAAGCGTGTGTACAGCGGCATAAACGCAGCAGTGATAGGATTGGTGAGGATCGGTGAGCAAATGCAGACCCTTTCAAGTCATATTGCATGGTACCCATTCCATGGGTCTCAACTCTCCAGGTTTAAGGGATTCTTCCTTCAGCTAAAACATGCATGTGGAACCCAGAGTATGATCCACCGTGTGATGGGGAAACGTGTTCAAAGGTGTCTCAGTTTTCGTCCCCTGGTACTCGGGTGCAACATTCCAGACGCTTTACTAAGACTCTCCCCACTTGGAGAGTCAGTGCCTTTAACCTCCTGTTTGTCCCAGTTTGCAATTTCTGCGGAAAATGAACAGGAATAGGGAGAACCAATGAGAGACTAGCTGGAGGTGTCTGGACGGGCAAATTTAACTCTCATTTCCCACCATGAAGAGGAATTAACCAAAGGCTCAGCGTGCCATGCCGGAACCACACTAGGGCCTGAAACAATCCTGCGGTGTTGTGGCCAGCTCACAAGAAAGCGAGTTGAAGAAAGGAGCTCAGGGGCACTGTCATTCACAAACCTGCAGAGTTATAAATGACAGCTATCGTCCAAAAATATATTGAAGTAAGGCTGCCAAGAGGACTTGAAAGCGGGGCAGAATGGCAGGAAACCGATTTCAGGAGGTAGACTGGAATTGCATGTAAAGCATAGGAAAAGAGGCAGAACGTCCACAATGATGCACTTGGCCAAAAAGGGCGTATGCATTTTTTCCTGAGTATATTCAGAAAAAACGCATACGCCCTTTTTAGCCAACCAAGCAAGCTTGCAAAGGAAATCTGCACTACAATGAAGTCTCACTGCCCCCTGGTCAAAAGGGCCATCTGAAAAAAATGTAAAATCCAGAAAGGCAGGACAGGCCATGGAGAACTGGGAGCCTTGTTATGCTGATGGGCGGGATGTAAATTGCCAACAGCCACTCTGGAGAAGTGTATGGTGTTTCCTGAAACATCTACAAAACAAAGCAACAGAGCCTAGGGCACTTCCACTTATGGTCCTATAGCTTAGGGAAATTAAAATCAAAAAGACACAGCCACCCCAAAGTTTGGGACGGCTCTGTTTACAAGAACCTCGTTTACGGTACAAGTTCAATATCACAGAAAGCAAAAAATGGATAAAGAAGTTGTGGTACTTACGTACAATGCAATATCACTCAGCAATGAAATCTATGTCATCAGGCCCGTAGCAGCATAATGAGTGGATTCAGGTACGATGATTCTAAGTGAAATAAGTCACACAGAAAAAGAAACATCATAAGATATCACTACTACACGGAATGTAAACTTGGCTACACAGGAACTGAATTACAAAACAGAACAGGGTCTCAAATGTAGAAAACCAACTTATGCTTGCTTAAGGGGAAAGGTGAGTTGGGGTGCTGCATAAAACCAGAGATTGAAATTAGCACAGATACCGTTCCATAAGCCAAATATGTAATAGACAAGAGCTACTCCTTGCTCAACGAAGTGGACTCAACACCCCATATTAAACGCCTAAGAATATACCTGACTAGTAAGAATCTTAAAACCTATGGATATATATGTCTCCGAAAGAGAATCAAGCGTGTGTACAGCGGCATAAACGCAGCAGTGATAGGATTGGTGAGGATCGGTGAGCAAATGCAGACCCTTTGAAGTCATATTGCATGGTACCCATTCCATGGGTCTCAACTCTCCAGGTTTAAGGGATTCTTCCTTCAGCTAAAACATGCATGTGGAACCCAGACTATGATCCACCGTGTGATGGGGAAACGTGTTCAAAGGTGTCTCAGTTTTCGTCCCCTGGTACTAGGGTGCAACATTCCAGACGCTTTACTAACACTCTCCCCACTTGGAGAGTCAGTGCCTTTAACCTCCTGTTTGTCCCAGTTTGCAATTTCTGCGGAAAATGAACAGGAATAGGGAGAACCAATGAGAGACTAGCTGGAGGTGTCTGGACGGGCAAATTTAACTCTCATTTCCCACCAGGAAGAGGAATTAACCAAAGGCTCAGCGTGCCGTGCCGGAACCACACTAGGGCCTGAAGCAATCCTGCGGTGCTGCGGACAGCTCACAAGAAAGCGAGTTGAAGAAAGGAGCTCAGGGGCACTGTCATTCACAAACCTGCAAAGTTATAAATGACAGCTATCGTCCAAAAATATATTGGAGTAAGGCTGCCAAGAGGACTTGAAAGCGGGGCAGAATTGCAGGAAACCGATTTCAGGAGGTAGACTGGAATTGCATGTAAAGCATAGGAAAAGAGGCAGAACGTCCACAATGATGCACTTGGCCAAAAAGGGCGTATGCGTTTTTTCCTGAATATATTCAGGAAAAAACGCATACGCCCTTTTTGGCCAACCAAGCAAGCTTGCAAAGGAAATCTGCACTACAATGAAGTCTCACTGCCCCCCGGTCTAAAGGGCCATCTGAAAATAGTGTAAAATCCAGAAAGGCAGGACAGGCCATGGAGAACTGGGAGCCTTGTTATGCTGATGGGCGGGATGTAAATTGCCAACAGCCACTCTGGAGAAGTGTATGGTGTTTCCTGAAACATCTACAAAACAAAGCAACAGAGGCTAGGGCACTTCCACTTATGGTCCTATAGCTTAGGGAAATTAAAATCAAAAAGACACAGCCACCCCAAAGTTTGGGACGGCTCTGTTTACAAGAACCTCGTTTACGGTACAAGTTCAATATCGCAGAAAGCGAAAAATGGATAAAGAAGTTGTGGTACTTACGTACAATGCAATATCACTCAGCAATGAAATCTATGTCATCAGGCCCGTAGCAGCATAATGAGTGGATTCAGGTACGATGATTCTAAGTGAAATAAGTCACACAGAAAAAGAAACATCATAAGATATCACTACTACACAGAATGTAAACTTGGCTACACAGGAACTGAATTACAAAACAGAACAGGGTCTCAAATGTAGAAAACCAACTTATGCTTGCTTAAGGGGAAAGGTGAGTTGGGGTGCTGCATAAAACCAGAGATTGAAATTAGCACAGATACCGTTCCATAAGCCAAATATGTAATAGACAAGAGCTACTCCTTGCTCAACGAAGTGGACTCAACACCCCATATTAAACGCCTAAGAATATACCTGACTAGTAAGAATCTTAAAACCTATGGATTTATATGTCTCCGAAAGAGAATCAAGCGTGTGTACAGCGGCATAAACGCAGCAGTGATAGGATTGGTGAGGATCGGTGAGCAAATGCAGACCCTTTGAAGTCATATTGCATGGTACCCATTATATGGGTCTCAACTCTCCAGGTTTAAGGGATTCTTCCTTCAGCTAAAACATGCATGTGGAACCCAGAGTATGATCCACCGTGTGATGGGGAAACGTGTTCAATGGTGTCTCAGTTTTCGTCCCCTGGTACTCGGGTGCAACATTCCAGACGCTTTACTAACACTCTCCCGACTTGGAGAGTCAGTGCCTTTAACCTCCTGTTTGTCCCAGTTTGCAATTTCTGCGGAAAATGAACAGGAATAGGGAGAAACAATGAGAGACTAGCTGGAGGTGTCTGGACGGGCAAATTTAACTCTCATTTCCCACCAGGAAGAGGAATTAACCAAAGGCTCAGCGTGCCGTGCCGGAACCACACTAGGGCCTGAAGCAATCCTGCGGTTTTGCGGACAGCTCACAAGAAAGCGAGTTGAAGAAAGGAGCTCAGGGGCACTGTCATTCACAAACCTGCAAAGTTATAAATGACAGCTATCGTCCAAAAATATATTGGAGTAAGGCTGCCAAGAGGACTTGAAAGCGGGGCAGAATTGCAGGAAACCGATTTCAGGAGGTAGACTGGAATTGCATGTAAAGCATAGGAAAAGAGGCAGAACGTCCACAATGATGCACTTGGCCAAAAAGGGCGTATGCGTTTTTTCCTGAATATATTCAGGAAAAAACGCATACGCCCTTTTTGGCCAACCAAGCAAGCTTGCAAAGGAAATCTGCACTACAATGAAGTCTCACTGCCCCCCGGTCAAAAGGGCCATCTGAAAATAGTGTAAAATCCAGAAAGGCAGGACAGGCCATGGAGAACTGGGAGCCTTGTTATGCTGATGGGCGGGATGTAAATTGCCAACAGCCACTCTGGAGAAGTGTATGGTGTTTCCTGAAACATCTACAAAACAAAGCAACAGAGCCTAGGGCACTTCCACTTATGGTCCTATAGCTTAGGGAAATTAAAATCAAAAAGACACAGCCACCCCAAAGTTTGGGACGGCTCTGTTTACAAGAACCTCGTTTACGGTACAAGTTCAATATCGCAGAAAGCGAAAAATGGATAAAGAAGTTGTGGTACTTACGTACAATGCAATATCACTCAGCAATGAAATCTATGTCATCAGGCCCGTAGCAGCATAATGAGTGGATTCAGGTACGATGATTCTAAGTGAAATAAGTCACACAGAAAAAGAAACATCATAAGATATCACTACTACAGGGAATGTAAACTTGGCTACACAGGAACTGAATTACAAAACAGAACAGGGTCTCAAATGTAGAAAACCAACTTATGCTTGCTTAAGGGGAAAGGTGAGTTGGGGTGCTGCATAAAACCAGAGATTGAAATTAGCACAGATACCGTTCCATAAGCCAAATATGTAATAGACAAGAGCTACTCCTTGCTCAACGAAGTGGACTCAACACCCCATATTAAACGCCTAAGAATATACCTGACTAGTAAGAATCTTAAAACCTATGGATTTATATGTCTCCGAAAGAGAATCAAGCGTGTGTACAGCGGCATAAACGCAGCAGTGATAGGATTGGTGAGGATCGGTGAGCAAATGCAGACCCTTTCAAGTCATATTGCATGGTACCCATTCCATGGGTCTCAACTCTCCAGGTTTAAGGGATTCTTCCTTCAGCTAAAACATGCATGTGGAACCCAGAGTATGATCCACCGTGTGATGGGGAAACGTGTTCAAAGGTGTCTCAGTTTTCGTCCCCTGGTACTCGGGTGCAACATTCCAGACGCTTTACTAAGACTCTCCCCACTTGGAGAGTCAGTGCCTTTAACCTCCTGTTTGTCCCAGTTTGCAATTTCTGCGGAAAATGAACAGGAATAGGGAGAACCAATGAGAGACTAGCTGGAGGTGTCTGGACGGGCAAATTTAACTCTCATTTCCCACCATGAAGAGGAATTAACCAAAGGCTCAGCGTGCCATGCCGGAACCACACTAGGGCCTGAAACAATCCTGCGGTGTTGTGGCCAGCTCACAAGAAAGCGAGTTGAAGAAAGGAGCTCAGGGGCACTGTCATTCACAAACCTGCAGAGTTATAAATGACAGCTATCGTCCAAAAATATATTGAAGTAAGGCTGCCAAGAGGACTTGAAAGCGGGGCAGAATGGCAGGAAACCGATTTCAGGAGGTAGACTGGAATTGCATGTAAAGCATAGGAAAAGAGGCAGAACGTCCACAATGATGCACTTGGCCAAAAAGGGCGTATGCATTTTTTCCTGAGTATATTCAGAAAAAACGCATACGCCCTTTTTAGCCAACCAAGCAAGCTTGCAAAGGAAATCTGCACTACAATGAAGTCTCACTGCCCCCTGGTCAAAAGGGCCATCTGAAAAAAATGTAAAATCCAGAAAGGCAGGACAGGCCATGGAGAACTGGGAGCCTTGTTATGCTGATGGGCGGGATGTAAATTGCCAACAGCCACTCTGGAGAAGTGTATGGTGTTTCCTGAAACATCTACAAAACAAAGCAACAGAGCCTAGGGCACTTCCACTTATGGTCCTATAGCTTAGGGAAATTAAAATCAAAAAGACACAGCCACCCCAAAGTTTGGGACGGCTCTGTTTACAAGAACCTCGTTTACGGTACAAGTTCAATATCACAGAAAGCAAAAAATGGATAAAGAAGTTGTGGTACTTACGTACAATGCAATATCACTCAGCAATGAAATCTATGTCATCAGGCCCGTAGCAGCATAATGAGTGGATTCAGGTACGATGATTCTAAGTGAAATAAGTCACACAGAAAAAGAAACATCATAAGATATCACTACTACACGGAATGTAAACTTGGCTACACAGGAACTGAATTACAAAACAGAACAGGGTCTCAAATGTAGAAAACCAACTTATGCTTGCTTAAGGGGAAAGGTGAGTTGGGGTGCTGCATAAAACCAGAGATTGAAATTAGCACAGATACCGTTCCATAAGCCAAATATGTAATAGACAAGAGCTACTCCTTGCTCAACGAAGTGGACTCAACACCCCATATTAAACGCCTAAGAATATACCTGACTAGTAAGAATCTTAAAACCTATGGATATATATGTCTCCGAAAGAGAATCAAGCGTGTGTACAGCGGCATAAACGCAGCAGTGATAGGATTGGTGAGGATCGGTGAGCAAATGCAGACCCTTTGAAGTCATATTGCATGGTACCCATTCCATGGGTCTCAACTCTCCAGGTTTAAGGGATTCTTCCTTCAGCTAAAACATGCATGTGGAACCCAGACTATGATCCACCGTGTGATGGGGAAACGTGTTCAAAGGTGTCTCAGTTTTCGTCCCCTGGTACTAGGGTGCAACATTCCAGACGCTTTACTAACACTCTCCCCACTTGGAGAGTCAGTGCCTTTAACCTCCTGTTTGTCCCAGTTTGCAATTTCTGCGGAAAATGAACAGGAATAGGGAGAACCAATGAGAGACTAGCTGGAGGTGTCTGGACGGGCAAATTTAACTCTCATTTCCCACCAGGAAGAGGAATTAACCAAAGGCTCAGCGTGCCATGCCGGAACCACACTAGGGCCTGAAACAATCCTGCGGTGTTGCGGCCAGCTCACAAGAAAGCGAGTTGAAGAAAGGAGCTCAGGGGCACTGTCATTCACAAACCTGCAGAGTTATAAATGACAGCTATCGTCCAAAAATATATTGAAGTAAGGCTGCCAAGAGGACTTGAAAGCGGGGCAGAATGGCAGGAAACCGATTTCAGGAGGTAGACTGGAATTGCATGTAAAGCATAGGAAAAGAGGCAGAACGTCCACAATGATGCACTTGGCCAAAAAGGGCGTATGCGTTTTTTCCTGAATATATTCAGGAAAAAACGCATACGCCCTTTTTGGCCAACCAAGCAAGCTTGCAAAGGAAATCTGCACTACAATGAAGTCTCACTGCCCCCCGGTCAAAAGAGCCATCTGAAAAAAATGTAAAATCCAGAAATGCAGGACAGGCCATGGAGAACTGGGAGCCTTGTTATGCTGATGGGCGGGATGTAAATTGCCAACAGCCACTCTGGAGAAGTGTATGGTGTTTCCTGAAACATCTACAAAACAAAGCAACAGAGCCTAGGGCACTTCCACTTATGGTCCTATAGCTTAGGGAAATTAAAATCAAAAAGACACAGCCACCCCAAAGTTTGGGATGGCTCTGTTTACAAGAACCTCGTTTACGGTACAAGTTCAATATCGCAGAAAGCGAAAAATGGATAAAGAAGTTGTGGTACTTACGTACAATGCAATATCACTCAGTAATGAAATCTATGTCATCAGGCCCGTAGCAGCATAATGAGTGGATTCAGGTACGATGATTCTAAGTGAAATAAGTCACACAGAAAAAGAAACATCATAAGATATCACTACTACACGGAATGTAAACTTGGCTACACAGGAACTGAATTACAAAACAGAACAGGGTCTCAAATGTAGAAAACCAACTTATGCTTGCTTAAGGGGAAAGGTGAGTTGGGGTGCTGCATAAAACAAGAGATTGAAATTAGCACAGATACCGTTCCATAAGCCAAATATGTAATAGACAAGAGCTACTCCTTGCTCAACGAAGTGGACTCAACACCCCATATTAAACGCCTAAGAATATACCTGACTAGTAAGAATCTTAAAACCTATGGATTTATATGTCTCTGAAAGAGAGTCAAGCGTGTGTACAGCGGCATAAACGCAGCAGTGATAGGATTGGTGAGGATCGGTGAGCAAATGCAGACCCTTTGAAGTCATATTGCATGGTACCCATTCAATGGGTCTCAACTCTCCAGGTTTAAGGGAATCTTCCTTCAGCTAAAACATGCATGTGGAACCCAGACTATGATCCACCGTGTGATTGGGAAACGTGTTCAAAGGTGTCTCAGTTTTCGTCCCCTGGTACTCGGGTGCAACATTCCAGACGCTTTACTAACACTCTCCCGACTTGGAGAGTCAGTGCCTTTAAACTCCTGTTTGGTCCAGTTTGCAATTTCTGCGGAAAATGAACAGGAATAGGGAGAACCAATGAGAGACTAGCTGGAGGTGTCTGGACGGGCAAATTTAACTCTCATTTCCCACCAGGAAGAGGAATTAACCAAAGGCTCAGCGTGCCATGCCGGAACCACACTAGGGCCTGAAGCAATCGTGCGGTGTCGCGGCCAGCTCACAAGAAAGCGAGTTGAAGAAAGGAGCTCAGGGGCACTGTCATTCACAAACCTGCAGAGTTGTAAATGACAGCTATCGTCCAAAAATATATTGAAGTAAGGCTGCCAAGAGGACTTGAAAGCGGGGCAGAATTGCAGGAAACCGATTTCAAGAGGTAGACTGGAATTGCATGTAAAGCATAGGAAAAGAGGCAGAACGTCCACAATGATGCACTTGGCCAAAAAGGGCGTATGGGTTTTTTCCTGAATATATTCACGAAAAAACGCATACGCACTTTTTGGCCAACCAAGCAAGCTTGCAAAGGAAATCTGCACTACAATGAAGTCTCACTGCCCTCCGGTCAAAAGGGCCATCTGAAAAAAATGTAAAATCCAGAAAGGCAGGACAGGCCATGGAGAACTGGGAGCCTTGTTATGCTGATGGGCGGGATGTAAATTGCCAACAGCCACTCTGGAGAAGTGTATGGTGTTTCCTGAAACATCTACAAAACAAAGCAACAGAGCCTAGGGCACTTCCACTTATGGTCCTATAGCTTAGGGAAATGAAAATCAAAAAGACACAGCCACCCCAAAGTTTGGGATGGCTCTGTTTACAAGAACCTCGTTTACGGTACAAGTTCAATATCGCAGAAAGCGAAAAATGGATAAAGAAGTTGTGGTACTTACGTACAATGCAATATCACTCAGCAATGAAATCTATGTCATCAGGCCCGTAGCAGCATAATGAGTGGATTCAGGTACGATGATTCTAAGTGAAATAAGTCACACAGAAAAAGAAACATCATAAGATATCACTACTACACGGAATGTAAACTTGGCTACACAGGAACTGAATTACAAAACAGAGCAGGGTCTCAAATGTAGAAAACCAACTTATGCTTGCTTAAGGGGAAAGGTGAGTTGGGGTGCTGCATAAAACCAGAGATTGAAATTAGCACAGATACCGTTCCATAAGCCAAATATGTAATAGACAAGAGCTACTCCTTGCTCAACGAAGTGGACTCAACACCCCATATTAAACGCCTAAGAATATACCTGACTAGTAAGAATCTTAAAACCTATGGATTTATATGTCTCCGAAAGAGAATCAAGCGTGTGTACAGCGGCATAAACGCAGCAGTGATAGGATTGGTGAGGATCGGTGAGCAAATGCAGACCCTTTGAAGTCATATTGCATGGTACCCATTCCATGGGTCTCAACTCTCCAGGTTTAAGGGATTCTTCCTTCAGCTAAAACATGCATGTGGAACCCAGCCTATGATCCACCGTGTGATTGGGAAACGTGTTCAAAGGTGTCTCAGTTTTCGTCCCCTGGTACTCGGGTGCAACATTCCAGACGCTTTACTAACACTCTCCCCACTTGGAGAGTCAGTGCCTTTAACCTCCTGTTTGGCCCAGTTTGCAATTTCTGCGGAAAATGAACAGGAATAGGGAGAACCAATGAGAGACTAGCTGGAGGTGTCTGGACGGGCAAATTTAACTCTCATTTCCCACCAGGAAGAGGAATTAACCAAAGGCTCAGCGTGCCATGCCGGAACCACACTAGGGCCTGAAGCAATCGTGCAGTGTTGCGGCCAGCTCACAAGAAAGCGAGTTGAAGAAAGGAGCTCAGGGGCACTGTCATTCACAAACCTGCAGAGTTATAAATGACAGCTATCGTCCAAAAATATATTGAAGTAAGGCTGCCAAGAGGACTTGAAAGCGGGGCAGAACTGCAGGAAACCGATTTCAGGAGGTAGACTGGAATTGCATGTAAAGCATAGGAAAAGAGGC
>NW_028132451.1:0-33725 GCF_964374135.1 Grampus griseus | reverse complement strand
TGCAGCAGGTAAGGGAAGTCGCCTCCTGTTGGCATGAGGATACAGGTTGGACATTTCTTCTCTAGCTTCGGTTGCAAGTGCACTCTGGTCAAACACCTGGAACAGAACACGAGGCCCAAAGTGTTCTTTCAACGTGTTCTTTGCACGTTCGGCGAAGGGCCGCCCAAACCTTACGCTAAGCCCTACTCTCATCCTAACCCGTACCCGTTCCCTCATCCTCATCCTAACCCTTCCCCTCATCCGTAGCGCAACCTGTACCCTAATACTAATTCCTACACTAACAAACAAACATGGACCCTAAACCAAGGCTGATCCCTAACCCGTCCCCTTCCCCGAACCATCCCCTACTCCCAAGCCGTCCACTAACGCTAACGCTAATCTGTACCCTAAGCCTAACCCGATTCCTAAGCCTTGCCCGGGCACTAATCCTAATCATCTGTCCACCACAACGAACCCGGACCCTAAACTCTGCCCATTCCCTCATCCGTACCCTCCTCCCCACCCTTCAAAGAAAGAAAAAGAACCTGTTGGCGTACCCTGACCCGGACCCTCACTTGGATCCTAGTCGTAACCAGGACACTAACCCATGCCCTAATCTGTACCTTCAACCGGACCCATTCCCTAAGCCACACCCTAACACTAACCCGTAGCCGAAAACGTCCCCGAATCCTAACCCATGGTCGTCCCCTCCACCATACCCGTTCCCTAACCCGAACCCTTACCCTACCACGGAACCTACTCCTAACCCGTACACTAACAGTAACCGTAGTCTCCCAGGACCCTAACCCGAACCCACTGTCGTCCCCTAACCAACCTGGACCCTCAACCCAGCCCGCTCCCTAACTCATACCCTAAGCGTAATCCTAATCCCTTTTCGTCCCCTAAACCGTCCTCGTTCCCTAATCTTTTATACCTAATCCGGATCCGAACCCATACATACACTAGCAAACACGACCTAACAAACACATACCCCAACACGACCCCGGTGTCGAACCCTCCACTGTACCCTCCACCATACCCGTTCCCTAACCCAGACCCTGATCCGAACCAGAACCCTAAACCTTACGCTAACCCGTAGACTGACACGTACCCTGTGCCTGACCTGTTGGCGTACCCATTCCCTAACCCTTACCCTAAGTGGTACCCTAATCCTTACACTGACACTCACCCGTACCCTAACAAGTACTCTAAGCCTAAAACTCGTTGGCGTCCCCTACCCTGGACCCGAAACCTTACCTGTTCCTTAACCCTAAACCTAACCCTTACCCTGATCCAGAAACTAATCCTAACCTGTACACTACACTAACACTAAACCGTTCTCGGACCCTTACCTGTACCCCTAAACCGTACCTGTTCCCTAAGCCTAACTCATCGTGGTACCCGAAGCTGTACCCGTTTCGGAACCGTAACCCTAACCCGTCCTCCAGCCCTACCCCTCCGGCGGCCCCTGACCTGGACCACCCACGGTGTCCCCGTTCCAGCCCTACCCCTCCGGCGGCCCCTGTCCTGGACCAGCCACGGTGTCCCCGTGCCCGTGCCTGAGCCTCAGCCTCAGCCTGCCCCAATCCTAGGCCCGCCCCTGACACGACACGTCCTCCAGCCCTACCCCTCCGGCGGCCCCTGTCCTGGACCAGCCACGGTGTCCCCGTTCCAGCCCTACCCCTCCGGCGGCCCCTGACCTGGACCACCCACGGTGTCCCCGTTCCCTCCCCCTCCCCCTCCCCCTAGCCCACACACTTACCCGAAGCCTTCCCCTAAGCCGCCCAGTAATCCGAACACGTACGCTAACGACCCTGACCCGTACTGCTTTGCTCAGGCTCTTGCTACTCCTTGCCAAATGGCAGAGCAACCATTTGTCAGTCACCACTAGTCTAATAAATATCCATTGAGGCAGGTAGTAGAAGAAGTAGAGGCGTTTGTTTGTTTGGGTGCGTGTGTTTGAGTGCATGCAAAGTAGACCGAGAAGTCCCTTCGTGGGCTTCGGGTTGACTCCGTTTACGTCTGGGGTCCTGCTCTGGCTGGCGGGATGCATTGTGTCCAGGAGCCAAGGTCCCATTGTAGCAAAGGGCTGCTTGAGTGTGTGAGTGAGTGGAGGCCTGTGGTTCTTAGACAGACAAGGGCTAGTGGGCATCGAGTCCCTCAGGTGGCGCTAATTAATACGCTTGAATTCTCCTGTCAGTCAGTTACTCATGTGGAGCCATGTATCGAGTCAATGCTTCACTCCCACAGAGAATTCTGTAGTCCTCTTCCTCGACGGCCAGAGACATCCCAAAACCCTTTCTGTTTCCAACCAGATTCTGTGTGCAAAGTGCTCTGGGATCCAGCCTAGGACCTACCTGTCCATAGAGCTTCACCTCTGCACTGCTGCACAGGTAAGGGAAGTCGCCTCCTGTTGGCATGAGGATACAGGTTGGACATTTCTTCTCTAGCTTCGGTTGCAAGTGCACTCTGGTCAAACACCTGGAACAGAACACGAGGCCCAAAGTGTTCTTTCAACGTGTTCTTTGCACGTTCGGCGAAGGGCCGCCCAAACCTTACGCTAAGCCCTACTCTCATCCTAACCCGTACCCGTTCCCTCATCCTCATCCTAACCCTTCCCCTCATCCGTAGCGCAACCTGTACCCTAATACTAATTCCTACACTAACAAACAAACATGGACCCTAAACCAAGGCTGATCCCTAACCCGTCCCTTCCCCGAACCATCCCCTACTCCCAAGCCGTCCACTAACGCTAACGCTAATCTGTACCCTAAGCCTAACCCGATTCCTAAGCCTTGCCCGGGCACTAATCCTAATCATCTGTCCACCACAACGAACCCGGACCCTAAACTCTGCCCATTCCCTCATCCGTACCCTCCTCCCCACCCTTCAAAGAAAGAAAAAGAACCTGTTGGCGTACCCTGACCCGGACCCTCACTTGGATCCTAGTCGTAACCAGGACACTAACCCATGCCCTAATCTGTACCTTCAACCGGACCCATTCCCTAAGCCACACCCTAACACTAACCCGTAGCCGAAAACGTCCCCGAATCCTAACCCATGGTCGTCCCCTCCACCATACCCGTTCCCTAACCCGAACCCTTACCCTACCACGGAACCTACTCCTAACCCGTACACTAACAGTAACCCGTAGTCTCCCAGGACCCTAACCCGAACCCACTGTCGTCCCCTAACCAACCTGGACCCTCAACCCAGCCCGCTCCTAACTCATACCCTAAGCGTAATCCTAATCCCTTTTCGTCCCCTAAACCGTCCTCGTTCCCTAATCTTTTATACCTAATCCGGATCCGAACCCATACATACACTAGCAAACACGACCTAACAAACACATACCCCAACACGACCCGGTGTCGAACCCTCCACTGTACCCTCCACCATACCCGTTCCCTAACCCAGACCCTGATCCGAACCAGAACCCTAAACCTTACGCTAACCCGTAGACTGACACGTACCCTGTGCCTGACCTGTTGGCGTACCCATTCCCTAACCCTTACCCTAAGTGGTACCCTAATCCTTACACTGACACTCACCCGTACCCTAACAAGTACTCTAAGCCTAAAACTCGTTGGCGTCCCCTACCCTGGACCCGAAACCTTACCTGTTCCTTAACCCTAAACCTAACCTTACCCTGATCCAGAACTAATCCTAACCTGTACACTACACTAACACTAAACCGTTCTCGGACCCTTACCTGTACCCTAAACCGTACCTGTTCCCTAAGCCTAACTCATCGTGGTACCCGAAGCTGTACCCGTTTCGGAACCGTAACCCTAACCCGTCCTCCAGCCCTACCCTCCGGCGGCCCCTGACCTGGACCACCCACGGTGTCCCGTTCCAGCCCTACCCCTCCGGCGGCCCCTGTCCTGGACCAGCCACGGTGTCCCCGTGCCCGTGCCTGAGCCTCAGCCTCAGCCTGCCCCCAATCCTAGGCCCGCCCCTGACACGACACGTCCTCCAGCCCTACCCCTCCGGCGGCCCCTGTCCTGGACCAGCCACGGTGTCCCCGTTCCAGCCCTACCCCTCCGGCGGCCCCTGACCTGGACCACCCACGGTGTCCCCGTTCCCTCCCCCTCCCCCTCCCCCTAGCCCACACACTTACCCGAAGCCTTCCCCTAAGCCGCCCAGTAATCCGAACACGTACGCTAACGACCCTGACCCGTACTGCTTTGCTCAGGCTCTTGCTACTCCTTGCCAAATGGCAGAGCAACCATTTGTCAGTCACCACTAGTCTAATAAATATCCATTGAGGCAGGTAGTAGAAGAAGTAGAGGCGTTTGTTTGTTTGGGTGCGTGTGTTTGAGTGCATGCAAAGTAGACCGAGAAGTCCCTTCGTGGGCTTCGGGTTGACTCCGTTTACGTCTGGGGTCCTGCTCTGGCTGGCGGGATGCATTGTGTCCAGGAGCCAAGGTCCCATTGTAGCAAAGGGCTGCTTGAGTGTGTGAGTGAGTGGAGGCCTGTGGTTCTTAGACAGACAAGGGCTAGTGGGCATCGAGTCCCTCAGGTGGCGCTAATTAATACGCTTGAATTCTCCTGTCAGTCAGTTACTCATGTGGAGCCATGTATCGAGTCAATGCTTCACTCCCACAGAGAATTCTGTAGTCCTCTTCCTCGACGGCCAGAGACATCCCAAAACCCTTTCTGTTTCCAACCAGATTCTGTGTGCAAAGTGCTCTGGGATCCAGCCTAGGACCTACCTGTCCATAGAGCTTCACCTCTGCACTGCTGCACAGGTAAGGGAAGTCGCCTCCTGTTGGCATGAGGATACAGGTTGGACATTTCTTCTCTAGCTTCGGTTGCAAGTGCACTCTGGTCAAACACCTGGGGAACAGAACACGAGGCCCAAAGTGTTCTTTCAACGTGTTCTTTGCACGTTCGGCGAAGGGCCGCCCAAACCTTACGCTAAGCCCTACTCTCATCCTAACCCGTACCCGTTCCCTCATCCTCATCCTAACCCTTCCCCTCATCCGTAGCGCAACCTGTACCCTAATACTAATTCCTACACTAACAAACAAACATGGACCCTAAACCAAGGCTGATCCCTAACCCGTCCCCTTCCCCGAACCATCCCCTACTCCCAAGCCGTCCACTAACGCTAACGCTAATCTGTACCCTAAGCCTAACCCGATTCCTAAGCCTTGCCCGGGCACTAATCCTAATCATCTGTCCACCACAACGAACCCGGACCCTAAACTCTGCCCATTCCCTCATCCGTACCCTCCTCCCCACCCTTCAAAGAAAGAAAAAGAACCTGTTGGCGTACCCTGACCCGGACCCTCACTTGGATCCTAGTCGTAACCAGGACACTAACCCATGCCCTAATCTGTACCTTCAACCGGACCCATTCCCTAAGCCACACCCTAACACTAACCCGTAGCCGAAAACGTCCCCGAATCCTAACCCATGGTCGTCCCCTCCACCATACCCGTTCCCTAACCCGAACCCTTACCCTACCACGGAACCTACTCCTAACCCGTACACTAACAGTAACCCGTAGTCTCCCAGGACCCTAACCCGAACCCACTGTCGTCCCCTAACCAACCTGGACCCTCAACCCAGCCCGCTCCCTAACTCCATACCCTAAGCGTAATCCTAATCCCTTTTCGTCCCCTAAACCGTCCTCGTTCCCTAATCTTTTATACCTAATCCGGATCCGAACCCATACATACACTAGCAAACACGACCTAACAAACACATACCCCAACACGACCCCGGTGTCGAACCCTCCACTGTACCCTCCACCATACCCGTTCCCTAACCCAGACCCTGATCCGAACCAGAACCCTAAACCTTACGCTAACCCGTAGACTGACACGTACCCTGTGCCTGACCTGTTGGCGTACCCATTCCCTAACCCTTACCCTAAGTGGTACCCTAATCCTTACACTGACACTCACCCGTACCCTAACAAGTACTCTAAGCCTAAAACTCGTTGGCGTCCCCTACCCTGGACCCGAAACCTTACCTGTTCCTTAACCCTAAACCTAACCCTTACCCTGATCCAGAAACTAATCCTAACCTGTACACTACACTAACACTAAACCGTTCTCGGACCCTTACCTGTACCCTAAACCGTACCTGTTCCCTAAGCCTAACTCATCGTGGTACCCGAAGCTGTACCCGTTTCGGAACCGTAACCCTAACCCGTCCTCCAGCCCTACCCCTCCGGCGGCCCCTGACCTGGACCACCCACGGTGTCCCCGTTCCAGCCCTACCCCTCCGGCGGCCCCTGTCCTGGACCAGCCACGGTGTCCCCGTGCCCGTGCCTGAGCCTCAGCCTCAGCCTGCCCCAATCCTAGGCCCGCCCCTGACACGACACGTCCTCCAGCCCTACCCCTCCGGCGGCCCCTGTCCTGGACCAGCCACGGTGTCCCCGTTCCAGCCCTACCCCTCCGGCGGCCCCTGACCTGGACCACCCACGGTGTCCCCGTTCCCTCCCCCTCCCCCTCCCCCTAGCCCACACACTTACCCGAAGCCTTCCCCTAAGCCGCCCAGTAATCCGAACACGTACGCTAACGACCCTGACCCGTACTGCTTTGCTCAGGCTCTTGCTACTCCTTGCCAAATGGCAGAGCAACCATTTGTCAGTCACCACTAGTCTAATAAATATCCATTGAGGCAGGTAGTAGAAGAAGTAGAGGCGTTTGTTTGTTTGGGTGCGTGTGTTTGAGTGCATGCAAAGTAGACCGAGAAGTCCCTTCGTGGGCTTCGGGTTGACTCCGTTTACGTCTGGGGTCCTGCTCTGGCTGGCGGGATGCATTGTGTCCAGGAGCCAAGGTCCCATTGTAGCAAAGGGCTGCTTGAGTGTGTGAGTGAGTGGAGGCCTGTGGTTCTTAGACAGACAAGGGCTAGTGGGCATCGAGTCCCTCAGGTGGCGCTAATTAATACGCTTGAATTCTCCTGTCAGTCAGTTACTCATGTGGAGCCATGTATCGAGTCAATGCTTCACTCCCACAGAGAATTCTGTAGTCCTCTTCCTCGACGGCCAGAGACATCCCAAAACCCTTTCTGTTTCCAACCAGATTCTGTGTGCAAAGTGCTCTGGGATCCAGCCTAGGACCTACCTGTCCATAGAGCTTCACCTCTGCACTGCTGCACAGGTAAGGAAGTCGCCTCCTGTTGGCATGAGGATACAGGTTGGACATTTCCTTCTCTAGCTTCGGTTGCAAGTGCACTCTGGTCAAACACCTGGAACAGAACACGAGGCCCAAAGTGTTCTTTCAACGTGTTCTTTGCACGTTCGGCGAAGGGCCGCCCAAACCTTACGCTAAGCCCTACTCTCATCCTAACCCGTACCCGTTCCCTCATCCTCATCCTAACCCTTCCCCTCATCCGTAGCGCAACCTGTACCCTAATACTAATTCCTACACTAACAAACAAACATGGACCCTAAACCAAGGCTGATCCCTAACCCGTCCCCTTCCCCGAACCATCCCCTACTCCCAAGCCGTCCACTAACGCTAACGCTAATCTGTACCCTAAGCCTAACCCGATTCCTAAGCCTTGCCCGGGCACTAATCCTAATCATCTGTCCACCACAACGAACCCGGACCCTAAACTCTGCCCATTCCCTCATCCGTACCCTCCTCCCCACCCTTCAAAGAAAGAAAAAGAACCTGTTGGCGTACCCTGACCCGGACCCTCACTTGGATCCTAGTCGTAACCAGGACACTAACCCATGCCCTAATCTGTACCTTCAACCGGACCCATTCCCTAAGCCACACCCTAACACTAACCCGTAGCCGAAAACGTCCCCGAATCCTAACCCATGGTCGTCCCCTCCACCATACCCGTTCCCTAACCCGAACCCTTACCCTACCACGGAACCTACTCCTAACCCGTACACTAACAGTAACCCGTAGTCTCCCAGGACCCTAACCCGAACCCACTGTCGTCCCCTAACCAACCTGGACCCTCAACCCAGCCCGCTCCCTAACTCATACCCTAAGCGTAATCCTAATCCCTTTTCGTCCCCTAAACCGTCCTCGTTCCCTAATCTTTTATACCTAATCCGGATCCGAACCCATACATACACTAGCAAACACGACCTAACAAACACATACCCCAACACGACCCCGGTGTCGAACCCTCCACTGTACCCTCCACCATACCCGTTCCCTAACCCAGACCCTGATCCGAACCAGAACCCTAAACCTTACGCTAACCCGTAGACTGACACGTACCCTGTGCCTGACCTGTTGGCGTACCCATTCCCTAACCCTTACCCTAAGTGGTACCCTAATCCTTACACTGACACTCACCCGTACCCTAACAAGTACTCTAAGCCTAAAACTCGTTGGCGTCCCCTACCCTGGACCCGAAACCTTACCTGTTCCTTAACCCTAAACCTAACCCTTACCCTGATCCAGAAACTAATCCTAACCTGTACACTACACTAACACTAAACCGTTCTCGGACCCTTACCTGTACCCTAAACCGTACCTGTTCCCTAAGCCTAACTCATCGTGGTACCCGAAGCTGTACCCGTTTCGGAACCGTAACCCTAACCCGTCCTCCAGCCCTACCCCTCCGGCGGCCCCTGACCTGGACCACCCACGGTGTCCCCGTTCCAGCCCTACCCCTCCGGCGGCCCCTGTCCTGGACCAGCCACGGTGTCCCCGTGCCCGTGCCTGAGCCTCAGCCTCAGCCTGCCCCAATCCTAGGCCCGCCCCTGACACGACACGTCCTCCAGCCCTACCCCTCCGGCGGCCCCTGTCCTGGACCAGCCACGGTGTCCCCGTTCCAGCCCTACCCCTCCGGCGGCCCCTGACCTGGACCACCCACGGTGTCCCCGTTCCCTCCCCCTCCCCCTCCCCCTAGCCCACACACTTACCCGAAGCCTTCCCCTAAGCCGCCCAGTAATCCGAACACGTACGCTAACGACCCTGACCCGTACTGCTTTGCTCAGGCTCTTGCTACTCCTTGCCAAATGGCAGAGCAACCATTTGTCAGTCACCACTAGTCTAATAAATATCCATTGAGGCAGGTAGTAGAAGAAGTAGAGGCGTTTGTTTGTTTGGGTGCGTGTGTTTGAGTGCATGCAAAGTAGACCGAGAAGTCCCTTCGTGGGCTTCGGGTTGACTCCGTTTACGTCTGGGGTCCTGCTCTGGCTGGCGGGATGCATTGTGTCCAGGAGCCAAGGTCCCATTGTAGCAAAGGGCTGCTTGAGTGTGTGAGTGAGTGGAGGCCTGTGGTTCTTAGACAGACAAGGGCTAGTGGGCATCGAGTCCCTCAGGTGGCGCTAATTAATACGCTTGAATTCTCCTGTCAGTCAGTTACTCATGTGGAGCCATGTATCGAGTCAATGCTTCACTCCCACAGAGAATTCTGTAGTCCTCTTCCTCGACGGCCAGAGACATCCCAAAACCCTTTCTGTTTCCAACCAGATTCTGTGTGCAAAGTGCTCTGGGATCCAGCCTAGGACCTACCTGTCCATAGAGCTTCACCTCTGCACTGCTGCACAGGTAAGGGAAGTCGCCTCCTGTTGGCATGAGGATACAGGTTGGACATTTCTTCTCTAGCTTCGGTTGCAAGTGCACTCTGGTCAAACACCTGGAACAGAACACGAGGCCCAAAGTGTTCTTTCAACGTGTTCTTTGCACGTTCGGCGAAGGGCCGCCCAAACCTTACGCTAAGCCCTACTCTCATCCTAACCCGTACCCGTTCCCTCATCCTCATCCTAACCCTTCCCCTCATCCGTAGCGCAACCTGTACCCTAATACTAATTCCTACACTAACAAACAAACATGGACCCTAAACCAAGGCTGATCCCTAACCCGTCCCCTTCCCCGAACCATCCCCTACTCCCAAGCCGTCCACTAACGCTAACGCTAATCTGTACCCTAAGCCTAACCCGATTCCTAAGCCTTGCCCGGGCACTAATCCTAATCATCTGTCCACCACAACGAACCCGGACCCTAAACTCTGCCCATTCCCTCATCCGTACCCTCCTCCCCACCCTTCAAAGAAAGAAAAAGAACCTGTTGGCGTACCCTGACCCGGACCCTCACTTGGATCCTAGTCGTAACCAGGACACTAACCCATGCCCTAATCTGTACCTTCAACCGGACCCATTCCCTAAGCCACACCCTAACACTAACCCGTAGCCGAAAACGTCCCCGAATCCTAACCCATGGTCGTCCCCTCCACCATACCCGTTCCCTAACCCGAACCCTTACCCTACCACGGAACCTACTCCTAACCCGTACACTAACAGTAACCCGTAGTCTCCCAGGACCCTAACCCGAACCCACTGTCGTCCCCTAACCAACCTGGACCCTCAACCCAGCCCGCTCCCTAACTCATACCCTAAGCGTAATCCTAATCCCTTTTCGTCCCCTAAACCGTCCTCGTTCCCTAATCTTTTATACCTAATCCGGATCCGAACCCATACATACACTAGCAAACACGACCTAACAAACACATACCCCAACACGACCCCGGTGTCGAACCCTCCACTGTACCCTCCACCATACCCGTTCCCTAACCCAGACCCTGATCCGAACCAGAACCCTAAACCTTACGCTAACCCGTAGACTGACACGTACCCTGTGCCTGACCTGTTGGCGTACCCATTCCCTAACCCTTACCCTAAGTGGTACCCTAATCCTTACACTGACACTCACCCGTACCCTAACAAGTACTCTAAGCCTAAAACTCGTTGGCGTCCCCTACCCTGGACCCGAAACCTTACCTGTTCCTTAACCCTAAACCTAACCCTTACCCTGATCCAGAAACTAATCCTAACCTGTACACTACACTAACACTAAACCGTTCTCGGACCCTTACCTGTACCCTAAACCGTACCTGTTCCCTAAGCCTAACTCATCGTGGTACCCGAAGCTGTACCCGTTTCGGAACCGTAACCCTAACCCGTCCTCCAGCCCTACCCCTCCGGCGGCCCCTGACCTGGACCACCCACGGTGTCCCCGTTCCAGCCCTACCCCTCCGGCGGCCCCTGTCCTGGACCAGCCACGGTGTCCCCGTGCCCGTGCCTGAGCCTCAGCCTCAGCCTGCCCCAATCCTAGGCCCGCCCCTGACACGACACGTCCTCCAGCCCTACCCCTCCGGCGGCCCCTGTCCTGGACCAGCCACGGTGTCCCCGTTCCAGCCCTACCCCTCCGGCGGCCCCTGACCTGGACCACCCACGGTGTCCCCGTTCCCTCCCCCTCCCCCTCCCCCTAGCCCACACACTTACCCGAAGCCTTCCCCTAAGCCGCCCAGTAATCCGAACACGTACGCTAACGACCCTGACCCGTACTGCTTTGCTCAGGCTCTTGCTACTCCTTGCCAAATGGCAGAGCAACCATTTGTCAGTCACCACTAGTCTAATAAATATCCATTGAGGCAGGTAGTAGAAGAAGTAGAGGCGTTTGTTTGTTTGGGTGCGTGTGTTTGAGTGCATGCAAAGTAGACCGAGAAGTCCCTTCGTGGGCTTCGGGTTGACTCCGTTTACGTCTGGGGTCCTGCTCTGGCTGGCGGGATGCATTGTGTCCAGGAGCCAAGGTCCCATTGTAGCAAAGGGCTGCTTGAGTGTGTGAGTGAGTGGAGGCCTGTGGTTCTTAGACAGACAAGGGCTAGTGGGCATCGAGTCCCTCAGGTGGCGCTAATTAATACGCTTGAATTCTCCTGTCAGTCAGTTACTCATGTGGAGCCATGTATCGAGTCAATGCTTCACTCCCACAGAGAATTCTGTAGTCCTCTTCCTCGACGGCCAGAGACATCCCAAAACCCTTTCTGTTTCCAACCAGATTCTGTGTGCAAAGTGCTCTGGGATCCAGCCTAGGACCTACCTGTCCATAGAGCTTCACCTCTGCACTGCTGCACAGGTAAGGGAAGTCGCCTCCTGTTGGCATGAGGATACAGGTTGGACATTTCTTCTCTAGCTTCGGTTGCAAGTGCACTCTGGTCAAACACCTGGAACAGAACACGAGGCCCAAAGTGTTCTTTCAACGTGTTCTTTGCACGTTCGGCGAAGGGCCGCCCAAACCTTACGCTAAGCCCTACTCTCATCCTAACCCGTACCCGTTCCCTCATCCTCATCCTAACCCTTCCCCTCATCCGTAGCGCAACCTGTACCCTAATACTAATTCCTACACTAACAAACAAACATGGACCCTAAACCAAGGCTGATCCCTAACCCGTCCCCTTCCCCGAACCATCCCCTACTCCCAAGCCGTCCACTAACGCTAACGCTAATCTGTACCCTAAGCCTAACCCGATTCCTAAGCCTTGCCCGGGCACTAATCCTAATCATCTGTCCACCACAACGAACCCGGACCCTAAACTCTGCCCATTCCCTCATCCGTACCCTCCTCCCCACCCTTCAAAGAAAGAAAAAGAACCTGTTGGCGTACCCTGACCCGGACCCTCACTTGGATCCTAGTCGTAACCAGGACACTAACCCATGCCCTAATCTGTACCTTCAACCGGACCCATTCCCTAAGCCACACCCTAACACTAACCCGTAGCCGAAAACGTCCCCGAATCCTAACCCATGGTCGTCCCCTCCACCATACCCGTTCCCTAACCCGAACCCTTACCCTACCACGGAACCTACTCCTAACCCGTACACTAACAGTAACCCGTAGTCTCCCAGGACCCTAACCCGAACCCACTGTCGTCCCCTAACCAACCTGGACCCTCAACCCAGCCCGCTCCCTAACTCATACCCTAAGCGTAATCCTAATCCCTTTTCGTCCCCTAAACCGTCCTCGTTCCCTAATCTTTTATACCTAATCCGGATCCGAACCCATACATACACTAGCAAACACGACCTAACAAACACATACCCCAACACGACCCCGGTGTCGAACCCTCCACTGTACCCTCCACCATACCCGTTCCCTAACCCAGACCCTGATCCGAACCAGAACCCTAAACCTTACGCTAACCCGTAGACTGACACGTACCCTGTGCCTGACCTGTTGGCGTACCCATTCCCTAACCCTTACCCTAAGTGGTACCCTAATCCTTACACTGACACTCACCCGTACCCTAACAAGTACTCTAAGCCTAAAACTCGTTGGCGTCCCCTACCCTGGACCCGAAACCTTACCTGTTCCTTAACCCTAAACCTAACCCTTACCCTGATCCAGAAACTAATCCTAACCTGTACACTACACTAACACTAAACCGTTCTCGGACCCTTACCTGTACCCTAAACCGTACCTGTTCCCTAAGCCTAACTCATCGTGGTACCCGAAGCTGTACCCGTTTCGGAACCGTAACCCTAACCCGTCCTCCAGCCCTACCCCTCCGGCGGCCCCTGACCTGGACCACCCACGGTGTCCCCGTTCCAGCCCTACCCCTCCGGCGGCCCCTGTCCTGGACCAGCCACGGTGTCCCCGTGCCCGTGCCTGAGCCTCAGCCTCAGCCTGCCCCAATCCTAGGCCCGCCCCTGACACGACACGTCCTCCAGCCCTACCCCTCCGGCGGCCCCTGTCCTGGACCAGCCACGGTGTCCCCGTTCCAGCCCTACCCCTCCGGCGGCCCCTGACCTGGACCACCCACGGTGTCCCCGTTCCCTCCCCCTCCCCCTCCCCCTAGCCCACACACTTACCCGAAGCCTTCCCCTAAGCCGCCCAGTAATCCGAACACGTACGCTAACGACCCTGACCCGTACTGCTTTGCTCAGGCTCTTGCTACTCCTTGCCAAATGGCAGAGCAACCATTTGTCAGTCACCACTAGTCTAATAAATATCCATTGAGGCAGGTAGTAGAAGAAGTAGAGGCGTTTGTTTGTTTGGGTGCGTGTGTTTGAGTGCATGCAAAGTAGACCGAGAAGTCCCTTCGTGGGCTTCGGGTTGACTCCGTTTACGTCTGGGGTCCTGCTCTGGCTGGCGGGATGCATTGTGTCCAGGAGCCAAGGTCCCATTGTAGCAAAGGGCTGCTTGAGTGTGTGAGTGAGTGGAGGCCTGTGGTTCTTAGACAGACAAGGGCTAGTGGGCATCGAGTCCCTCAGGTGGCGCTAATTAATACGCTTGAATTCTCCTGTCAGTCAGTTACTCATGTGGAGCCATGTATCGAGTCAATGCTTCACTCCCACAGAGAATTCTGTAGTCCTCTTCCTCGACGGCCAGAGACATCCCAAAACCCTTTCTGTTTCCAACCAGATTCTGTGTGCAAAGTGCTCTGGGATCCAGCCTAGGACCTACCTGTCCATAGAGCTTCACCTCTGCACTGCTGCACAGGTAAGGGAAGTCGCCTCCTGTTGGCATGAGGATACAGGTTGGACATTTCTTCTCTAGCTTCGGTTGCAAGTGCACTCTGGTCAAACACCTGGAACAGAACACGAGGCCCAAAGTGTTCTTTCAACGTGTTCTTTGCACGTTCGGCGAAGGGCCGCCCAAACCTTACGCTAAGCCCTACTCTCATCCTAACCCGTACCCGTTCCCTCATCCTCATCCTAACCCTTCCCCTCATCCGTAGCGCAACCTGTACCCTAATACTAATTCCTACACTAACAAACAAACATGGACCCTAAACCAAGGCTGATCCCTAACCCGTCCCCTTCCCCGAACCATCCCCTACTCCCAAGCCGTCCACTAACGCTAACGCTAATCTGTACCCTAAGCCTAACCCGATTCCTAAGCCTTGCCCGGGCACTAATCCTAATCATCTGTCCACCACAACGAACCCGGACCCTAAACTCTGCCCATTCCCTCATCCGTACCCTCCTCCCCACCCTTCAAAGAAAGAAAAAGAACCTGTTGGCGTACCCTGACCCGGACCCTCACTTGGATCCTAGTCGTAACCAGGACACTAACCCATGCCCTAATCTGTACCTTCAACCGGACCCATTCCCTAAGCCACACCCTAACACTAACCCGTAGCCGAAAACGTCCCCGAATCCTAACCCATGGTCGTCCCCTCCACCATACCCGTTCCCTAACCCGAACCCTTACCCTACCACGGAACCTACTCCTAACCCGTACACTAACAGTAACCCGTAGTCTCCCAGGACCCTAACCCGAACCCACTGTCGTCCCCTAACCAACCTGGACCCTCAACCCAGCCCGCTCCCTAACTCATACCCTAAGCGTAATCCTAATCCCTTTTCGTCCCCTAAACCGTCCTCGTTCCCTAATCTTTTATACCTAATCCGGATCCGAACCCATACATACACTAGCAAACACGACCTAACAAACACATACCCCAACACGACCCCGGTGTCGAACCCTCCACTGTACCCTCCACCATACCCGTTCCCTAACCCAGACCCTGATCCGAACCAGAACCCTAAACCTTACGCTAACCCGTAGACTGACACGTACCCTGTGCCTGACCTGTTGGCGTACCCATTCCCTAACCCTTACCCTAAGTGGTACCCTAATCCTTACACTGACACTCACCCGTACCCTAACAAGTACTCTAAGCCTAAAACTCGTTGGCGTCCCCTACCCTGGACCCGAAACCTTACCTGTTCCTTAACCCTAAACCTAACCCTTACCCTGATCCAGAAACTAATCCTAACCTGTACACTACACTAACACTAAACCGTTCTCGGACCCTTACCTGTACCCTAAACCGTACCTGTTCCCTAAGCCTAACTCATCGTGGTACCCGAAGCTGTACCCGTTTCGGAACCGTAACCCTAACCCGTCCTCCAGCCCTACCCCTCCGGCGGCCCCTGTCCTGGACCACCCACGGTGTCCCCGTTCCAGCCCTACCCCTCCGGCGGCCCCTGACCTGGACCACCCACGGTGTCCCCGTTCCCTCCCCCTCCCCCTCCCCCTAGCCCACACACTTACCCGAAGCCTTCCCCTAAGCCGCCCAGTAATCCGAACACGTACGCTAACGACCCTGACCCGTACTGCTTTGCTCAGGCTCTTGCTACTCCTTGCCAAATGGCAGAGCAACCATTTGTCAGTCACCACTAGTCTAATAAATATCCATTGAGGCAGGTAGTAGAAGAAGTAGAGGCGTTTGTTTGTTTGGGTGCGTGTGTTTGAGTGCATGCAAAGTAGACCGAGAAGTCCCTTCGTGGGCTTCGGGTTGACTCCGTTTACGTCTGGGGTCCTGCTCTGGCTGGCGGGATGCATTGTGTCCAGGAGCCAAGGTCCCATTGTAGCAAAGGGCTGCTTGAGTGTGTGAGTGAGTGGAGGCCTGTGGTTCTTAGACAGACAAGGGCTAGTGGGCATCGAGTCCCTCAGGTGGCGCTAATTAATACGCTTGAATTCTCCTGTCAGTCAGTTACTCATGTGGAGCCATGTATCGAGTCAATGCTTCACTCCCACAGAGAATTCTGTAGTCCTCTTCCTCGACGGCCAGAGACATCCCAAAACCCTTTCTGTTTCCAACCAGATTCTGTGTGCAAAGTGCTCTGGGATCCAGCCTAGGACCTACCTGTCCATAGAGCTTCACCTCTGCACTGCTGCACAGGTAAGGGAAGTCGCCTCCTGTTGGCATGAGGATACAGGTTGGACATTTCTTCTCTAGCTTCGGTTGCAAGTGCACTCTGGTCAAACACCTGGAACAGAACACGAGGCCCAAAGTGTTCTTTCAACGTGTTCTTTGCACGTTCGGCGAAGGGCCGCCCAAACCTTACGCTAAGCCCTACTCTCATCCTAACCCGTACCCGTTCCCTCATCCTCATCCTAACCCTTCCCCTCATCCGTAGCGCAACCTGTACCCTAATACTAATTCCTACACTAACAAACAAACATGGACCCTAAACCAAGGCTGATCCCTAACCCGTCCCCTTCCCCGAACCATCCCCTACTCCCAAGCCGTCCACTAACGCTAACGCTAATCTGTACCCTAAGCCTAACCCGATTCCTAAGCCTTGCCCGGGCACTAATCCTAATCATCTGTCCACCACAACGAACCCGGACCCTAAACTCTGCCCATTCCCTCATCCGTACCCTCCTCCCCACCCTTCAAAGAAAGAAAAAGAACCTGTTGGCGTACCCTGACCCGGACCCTCACTTGGATCCTAGTCGTAACCAGGACACTAACCCATGCCCTAATCTGTACCTTCAACCGGACCCATTCCCTAAGCCACACCCTAACACTAACCCGTAGCCGAAAACGTCCCCGAATCCTAACCCATGGTCGTCCCCTCCACCATACCCGTTCCCTAACCCGAACCCTTACCCTACCACGGAACCTACTCCTAACCCGTACACTAACAGTAACCCGTAGTCTCCCAGGACCCTAACCCGAACCCACTGTCGTCCCCTAACCAACCTGGACCCTCAACCCAGCCCGCTCCCTAACTCATACCCTAAGCGTAATCCTAATCCCTTTTCGTCCCCTAAACCGTCCTCGTTCCCTAATCTTTTATACCTAATCCGGATCCGAACCCATACATACACTAGCAAACACGACCTAACAAACACATACCCCAACACGACCCCGGTGTCGAACCCTCCACTGTACCCTCCACCATACCCGTTCCCTAACCCAGACCCTGATCCGAACCAGAACCCTAAACCTTACGCTAACCCGTAGACTGACACGTACCCTGTGCCTGACCTGTTGGCGTACCCATTCCCTAACCCTTACCCTAAGTGGTACCCTAATCCTTACACTGACACTCACCCGTACCCTAACAAGTACTCTAAGCCTAAAACTCGTTGGCGTCCCCTACCCTGGACCCGAAACCTTACCTGTTCCTTAACCCTAAACCTAACCCTTACCCTGATCCAGAAACTAATCCTAACCTGTACACTACACTAACACTAAACCGTTCTCGGACCCTTACCTGTACCCTAAACCGTACCTGTTCCCTAAGCCTAACTCATCGTGGTACCCGAAGCTGTACCCGTTTCGGAACCGTAACCCTAACCCGTCCTCCAGCCCTACCCCTCCGGCGGCCCCTGACCTGGACCACCCACGGTGTCCCCGTTCCAGCCCTACCCCTCCGGCGGCCCCTGTCCTGGACCAGCCACGGTGTCCCCGTGCCCGTGCCTGAGCCTCAGCCTCAGCCTGCCCCAATCCTAGGCCCGCCCCTGACACGACACGTCCTCCAGCCCTACCCCTCCGGCGGCCCCTGTCCTGGACCAGCCACGGTGTCCCCGTTCCAGCCCTACCCCTCCGGCGGCCCCTGACCTGGACCACCCACGGTGTCCCCGTTCCCTCCCCCTCCCCCTCCCCCTAGCCCACACACTTACCCGAAGCCTTCCCCTAAGCCGCCCAGTAATCCGAACACGTACGCTAACGACCCTGACCCGTACTGCTTTGCTCAGGCTCTTGCTACTCCTTGCCAAATGGCAGAGCAACCATTTGTCAGTCACCACTAGTCTAATAAATATCCATTGAGGCAGGTAGTAGAAGAAGTAGAGGCGTTTGTTTGTTTGGGTGCGTGTGTTTGAGTGCATGCAAAGTAGACCGAGAAGTCCCTTCGTGGGCTTCGGGTTGACTCCGTTTACGTCTGGGGTCCTGCTCTGGCTGGCGGGATGCATTGTGTCCAGGAGCCAAGGTCCCATTGTAGCAAAGGGCTGCTTGAGTGTGTGAGTGAGTGGAGGCCTGTGGTTCTTAGACAGACAAGGGCTAGTGGGCATCGAGTCCCTCAGGTGGCGCTAATTAATACGCTTGAATTCTCCTGTCAGTCAGTTACTCATGTGGAGCCATGTATCGAGTCAATGCTTCACTCCCACAGAGAATTCTGTAGTCCTCTTCCTCGACGGCCAGAGACATCCCAAAACCCTTTCTGTTTCCAACCAGATTCTGTGTGCAAAGTGCTCTGGGATCCAGCCTAGGACCTACCTGTCCATAGAGCTTCACCTCTGCACTGCTGCACAGGTAAGGGAAGTCGCCTCCTGTTGGCATGAGGATACAGGTTGGACATTTCTTCTCTAGCTTCGGTTGCAAGTGCACTCTGGTCAAACACCTGGAACAGAACACGAGGCCCAAAGTGTTCTTTCAACGTGTTCTTTGCACGTTCGGCGAAGGGCCGCCCAAACCTTACGCTAAGCCCTACTCTCATCCTAACCCGTACCCGTTCCCTCATCCTCATCCTAACCCTTCCCCTCATCCGTAGCGCAACCTGTACCCTAATACTAATTCCTACACTAACAAACAAACATGGACCCTAAACCAAGGCTGATCCCTAACCCGTCCCCTTCCCCGAACCATCCCCTACTCCCAAGCCGTCCACTAACGCTAACGCTAATCTGTACCCTAAGCCTAACCCGATTCCTAAGCCTTGCCCGGGCACTAATCCTAATCATCTGTCCACCACAACGAACCCGGACCCTAAACTCTGCCCATTCCCTCATCCGTACCCTCCTCCCCACCCTTCAAAGAAAGAAAAAGAACCTGTTGGCGTACCCTGACCCGGACCCTCACTTGGATCCTAGTCGTAACCAGGACACTAACCCATGCCCTAATCTGTACCTTCAACCGGACCCATTCCCTAAGCCACACCCTAACACTAACCCGTAGCCGAAAACGTCCCCGAATCCTAACCCATGGTCGTCCCCTCCACCATACCCGTTCCCTAACCCGAACCCTTACCCTACCACGGAACCTACTCCTAACCCGTACACTAACAGTAACCCGTAGTCTCCCAGGACCCTAACCCGAACCCACTGTCGTCCCCTAACCAACCTGGACCCTCAACCCAGCCCGCTCCCTAACTCATACCCTAAGCGTAATCCTAATCCCTTTTCGTCCCCTAAACCGTCCTCGTTCCCTAATCTTTTATACCTAATCCGGATCCGAACCCATACATACACTAGCAAACACGACCTAACAAACACATACCCCAACACGACCCCGGTGTCGAACCCTCCACTGTACCCTCCACCATACCCGTTCCCTAACCCAGACCCTGATCCGAACCAGAACCCTAAACCTTACGCTAACCCGTAGACTGACACGTACCCTGTGCCTGACCTGTTGGCGTACCCATTCCCTAACCCTTACCCTAAGTGGTACCCTAATCCTTACACTGACACTCACCCGTACCCTAACAAGTACTCTAAGCCTAAAACTCGTTGGCGTCCCCTACCCTGGACCCGAAACCTTACCTGTTCCTTAACCCTAAACCTAACCCTTACCCTGATCCAGAAACTAATCCTAACCTGTACACTACACTAACACTAAACCGTTCTCGGACCCTTACCTGTACCCTAAACCGTACCTGTTCCCTAAGCCTAACTCATCGTGGTACCCGAAGCTGTACCCGTTTCGGAACCGTAACCCTAACCCGTCCTCCAGCCCTACCCCTCCGGCGGCCCCTGACCTGGACCACCCACGGTGTCCCCGTTCCAGCCCTACCCCTCCGGCGGCCCCTGTCCTGGACCAGCCACGGTGTCCCCGTGCCCGTGCCTGAGCCTCAGCCTCAGCCTGCCCCAATCCTAGGCCCGCCCCTGACACGACACGTCCTCCAGCCCTACCCCTCCGGCGGCCCCTGTCCTGGACCAGCCACGGTGTCCCCGTTCCAGCCCTACCCCTCCGGCGGCCCCTGACCTGGACCACCCACGGTGTCCCCGTTCCCTCCCCCTCCCCCTCCCCCTAGCCCACACACTTACCCGAAGCCTTCCCCTAAGCCGCCCAGTAATCCGAACACGTACGCTAACGACCCTGACCCGTACTGCTTTGCTCAGGCTCTTGCTACTCCTTGCCAAATGGCAGAGCAACCATTTGTCAGTCACCACTAGTCTAATAAATATCCATTGAGGCAGGTAGTAGAAGAAGTAGAGGCGTTTGTTTGTTTGGGTGCGTGTGTTTGAGTGCATGCAAAGTAGACCGAGAAGTCCCTTCGTGGGCTTCGGGTTGACTCCGTTTACGTCTGGGGTCCTGCTCTGGCTGGCGGGATGCATTGTGTCCAGGAGCCAAGGTCCCATTGTAGCAAAGGGCTGCTTGAGTGTGTGAGTGAGTGGAGGCCTGTGGTTCTTAGACAGACAAGGGCTAGTGGGCATCGAGTCCCTCAGGTGGCGCTAATTAATACGCTTGAATTCTCCTGTCAGTCAGTTACTCATGTGGAGCCATGTATCGAGTCAATGCTTCACTCCCACAGAGAATTCTGTAGTCCTCTTCCTCGACGGCCAGAGACATCCCAAAACCCTTTCTGTTTCCAACCAGATTCTGTGTGCAAAGTGCTCTGGGATCCAGCCTAGGACCTACCTGTCCATAGAGCTTCACCTCTGCACTGCTGCACAGGTAAGGGAAGTCGCCTCCTGTTGGCATGAGGATACAGGTTGGACATTTCTTCTCTAGCTTCGGTTGCAAGTGCACTCTGGTCAAACACCTGGAACAGAACACGAGGCCCAAAGTGTTCTTTCAACGTGTTCTTTGCACGTTCGGCGAAGGGCCGCCCAAACCTTACGCTAAGCCCTACTCTCATCCTAACCCGTACCCGTTCCCTCATCCTCATCCTAACCCTTCCCCTCATCCGTAGCGCAACCTGTACCCTAATACTAATTCCTACACTAACAAACAAACATGGACCCTAAACCAAGGCTGATCCCTAACCCGTCCCCTTCCCCGAACCATCCCCTACTCCCAAGCCGTCCACTAACGCTAACGCTAATCTGTACCCTAAGCCTAACCCGATTCCTAAGCCTTGCCCGGGCACTAATCCTAATCATCTGTCCACCACAACGAACCCGGACCCTAAACTCTGCCCATTCCCTCATCCGTACCCTCCTCCCCACCCTTCAAAGAAAGAAAAAGAACCTGTTGGCGTACCCTGACCCGGACCCTCACTTGGATCCTAGTCGTAACCAGGACACTAACCCATGCCCTAATCTGTACCTTCAACCGGACCCATTCCCTAAGCCACACCCTAACACTAACCCGTAGCCGAAAACGTCCCCGAATCCTAACCCATGGTCGTCCCCTCCACCATACCCGTTCCCTAACCCGAACCCTTACCCTACCACGGAACCTACTCCTAACCCGTACACTAACAGTAACCCGTAGTCTCCCAGGACCCTAACCCGAACCCACTGTCGTCCCCTAACCAACCTGGACCCTCAACCCAGCCCGCTCCCTAACTCATACCCTAAGCGTAATCCTAATCCCTTTTCGTCCCCTAAACCGTCCTCGTTCCCTAATCTTTTATACCTAATCCGGATCCGAACCCATACATACACTAGCAAACACGACCTAACAAACACATACCCCAACACGACCCCGGTGTCGAACCCTCCACTGTACCCTCCACCATACCCGTTCCCTAACCCAGACCCTGATCCGAACCAGAACCCTAAACCTTACGCTAACCCGTAGACTGACACGTACCCTGTGCCTGACCTGTTGGCGTACCCATTCCCTAACCCTTACCCTAAGTGGTACCCTAATCCTTACACTGACACTCACCCGTACCCTAACAAGTACTCTAAGCCTAAAACTCGTTGGCGTCCCCTACCCTGGACCCGAAACCTTACCTGTTCCTTAACCCTAAACCTAACCCTTACCCTGATCCAGAAACTAATCCTAACCTGTACACTACACTAACACTAAACCGTTCTCGGACCCTTACCTGTACCCTAAACCGTACCTGTTCCCTAAGCCTAACTCATCGTGGTACCCGAAGCTGTACCCGTTTCGGAACCGTAACCCTAACCCGTCCTCCAGCCCTACCCCTCCGGCGGCCCCTGACCTGGACCACCCACGGTGTCCCCGTTCCAGCCCTACCCCTCCGGCGGCCCCTGTCCTGGACCAGCCACGGTGTCCCCGTGCCCGTGCCTGAGCCTCAGCCTCAGCCTGCCCCAATCCTAGGCCCGCCCCTGACACGACACGTCCTCCAGCCCTACCCCTCCGGCGGCCCCTGTCCTGGACCAGCCACGGTGTCCCCGTTCCAGCCCTACCCCTCCGGCGGCCCCTGACCTGGACCACCCACGGTGTCCCCGTTCCCTCCCCCTCCCCCTCCCCCTAGCCCACACACTTACCCGAAGCCTTCCCCTAAGCCGCCCAGTAATCCGAACACGTACGCTAACGACCCTGACCCGTACTGCTTTGCTCAGGCTCTTGCTACTCCTTGCCAAATGGCAGAGCAACCATTTGTCAGTCACCACTAGTCTAATAAATATCCATTGAGGCAGGTAGTAGAAGAAGTAGAGGCGTTTGTTTGTTTGGGTGCGTGTGTTTGAGTGCATGCAAAGTAGACCGAGAAGTCCCTTCGTGGGCTTCGGGTTGACTCCGTTTACGTCTGGGGTCCTGCTCTGGCTGGCGGGATGCATTGTGTCCAGGAGCCAAGGTCCCATTGTAGCAAAGGGCTGCTTGAGTGTGTGAGTGAGTGGAGGCCTGTGGTTCTTAGACAGACAAGGGCTAGTGGGCATCGAGTCCCTCAGGTGGCGCTAATTAATACGCTTGAATTCTCCTGTCAGTCAGTTACTCATGTGGAGCCATGTATCGAGTCAATGCTTCACTCCCACAGAGAATTCTGTAGTCCTCTTCCTCGACGGCCAGAGACATCCCAAAACCCTTTCTGTTTCCAACCAGATTCTGTGTGCAAAGTGCTCTGGGATCCAGCCTAGGACCTACCTGTCCATAGAGCTTCACCTCTGCACTGCTGCACAGGTAAGGGAAGTCGCCTCCTGTTGGCATGAGGATACAGGTTGGACATTTCTTCTCTAGCTTCGGTTGCAAGTGCACTCTGGTCAAACACCTGGAACAGAACACGAGGCCCAAAGTGTTCTTTCAACGTGTTCTTTGCACGTTCGGCGAAGGGCCGCCCAAACCTTACGCTAAGCCCTACTCTCATCCTAACCCGTACCCGTTCCCTCATCCTCATCCTAACCCTTCCCCTCATCCGTAGCGCAACCTGTACCCTAATACTAATTCCTACACTAACAAACAAACATGGACCCTAAACCAAGGCTGATCCCTAACCCGTCCCCTTCCCCGAACCATCCCCTACTCCCAAGCCGTCCACTAACGCTAACGCTAATCTGTACCCTAAGCCTAACCCGATTCCTAAGCCTTGCCCGGGCACTAATCCTAATCATCTGTCCACCACAACGAACCCGGACCCTAAACTCTGCCCATTCCCTCATCCGTACCCTCCTCCCCACCCTTCAAAGAAAGAAAAAGAACCTGTTGGCGTACCCTGACCCGGACCCTCACTTGGATCCTAGTCGTAACCAGGACACTAACCCATGCCCTAATCTGTACCTTCAACCGGACCCATTCCCTAAGCCACACCCTAACACTAACCCGTAGCCGAAAACGTCCCCGAATCCTAACCCATGGTCGTCCCCTCCACCATACCCGTTCCCTAACCCGAACCCTTACCCTACCACGGAACCTACTCCTAACCCGTACACTAACAGTAACCCGTAGTCTCCCAGGACCCTAACCCGAACCCACTGTCGTCCCCTAACCAACCTGGACCCTCAACCCAGCCCGCTCCCTAACTCATACCCTAAGCGTAATCCTAATCCCTTTTCGTCCCCTAAACCGTCCTCGTTCCCTAATCTTTTATACCTAATCCGGATCCGAACCCATACATACACTAGCAAACACGACCTAACAAACACATACCCCAACACGACCCCGGTGTCGAACCCTCCACTGTACCCTCCACCATACCCGTTCCCTAACCCAGACCCTGATCCGAACCAGAACCCTAAACCTTACGCTAACCCGTAGACTGACACGTACCCTGTGCCTGACCTGTTGGCGTACCCATTCCCTAACCCTTACCCTAAGTGGTACCCTAATCCTTACACTGACACTCACCCGTACCCTAACAAGTACTCTAAGCCTAAAACTCGTTGGCGTCCCCTACCCTGGACCCGAAACCTTACCTGTTCCTTAACCCTAAACCTAACCCTTACCCTGATCCAGAAACTAATCCTAACCTGTACACTACACTAACACTAAACCGTTCTCGGACCCTTACCTGTACCCTAAACCGTACCTGTTCCCTAAGCCTAACTCATCGTGGTACCCGAAGCTGTACCCGTTTCGGAACCGTAACCCTAACCCGTCCTCCAGCCCTACCCCTCCGGCGGCCCCTGACCTGGACCACCCACGGTGTCCCCGTTCCAGCCCTACCCCTCCGGCGGCCCCTGTCCTGGACCAGCCACGGTGTCCCCGTGCCCGTGCCTGAGCCTCAGCCTCAGCCTGCCCCAATCCTAGGCCCGCCCCTGACACGACACGTCCTCCAGCCCTACCCCTCCGGCGGCCCCTGTCCTGGACCAGCCACGGTGTCCCCGTTCCAGCCCTACCCCTCCGGCGGCCCCTGACCTGGACCACCCACGGTGTCCCCGTTCCCTCCCCCTCCCCCTCCCCCTAGCCCACACACTTACCCGAAGCCTTCCCCTAAGCCGCCCAGTAATCCGAACACGTACGCTAACGACCCTGACCCGTACTGCTTTGCTCAGGCTCTTGCTACTCCTTGCCAAATGGCAGAGCAACCATTTGTCAGTCACCACTAGTCTAATAAATATCCATTGAGGCAGGTAGTAGAAGAAGTAGAGGCGTTTGTTTGTTTGGGTGCGTGTGTTTGAGTGCATGCAAAGTAGACCGAGAAGTCCCTTCGTGGGCTTCGGGTTGACTCCGTTTACGTCTGGGGTCCTGCTCTGGCTGGCGGGATGCATTGTGTCCAGGAGCCAAGGTCCCATTGTAGCAAAGGGCTGCTTGAGTGTGTGAGTGAGTGGAGGCCTGTGGTTCTTAGACAGACAAGGGCTAGTGGGCATCGAGTCCCTCAGGTGGCGCTAATTAATACGCTTGAATTCTCCTGTCAGTCAGTTACTCATGTGGAGCCATGTATCGAGTCAATGCTTCACTCCCACAGAGAATTCTGTAGTCCTCTTCCTCGACGGCCAGAGACATCCCAAAACCCTTTCTGTTTCCAACCAGATTCTGTGTGCAAAGTGCTCTGGGATCCAGCCTAGGACCTACCTGTCCATAGAGCTTCACCTCTGCACTGCTGCACAGGTAAGGGAAGTCGCCTCCTGTTGGCATGAGGATACAGGTTGGACATTTCTTCTCTAGCTTCGGTTGCAAGTGCACTCTGGTCAAACACCTGGAACAGAACACGAGGCCCAAAGTGTTCTTTCAACGTGTTCTTTGCACGTTCGGCGAAGGGCCGCCCAAACCTTACGCTAAGCCCTACTCTCATCCTAACCCGTACCCGTTCCCTCATCCTCATCCTAACCCTTCCCCTCATCCGTAGCGCAACCTGTACCCTAATACTAATTCCTACACTAACAAACAAACATGGACCCTAAACCAAGGCTGATCCCTAACCCGTCCCCTTCCCCGAACCATCCCCTACTCCCAAGCCGTCCACTAACGCTAACGCTAATCTGTACCCTAAGCCTAACCCGATTCCTAAGCCTTGCCCGGGCACTAATCCTAATCATCTGTCCACCACAACGAACCCGGACCCTAAACTCTGCCCATTCCCTCATCCGTACCCTCCTCCCCACCCTTCAAAGAAAGAAAAAGAACCTGTTGGCGTACCCTGACCCGGACCCTCACTTGGATCCTAGTCGTAACCAGGACACTAACCCATGCCCTAATCTGTACCTTCAACCGGACCCATTCCCTAAGCCACACCCTAACACTAACCCGTAGCCGAAAACGTCCCCGAATCCTAACCCATGGTCGTCCCCTCCACCATACCCGTTCCCTAACCCGAACCCTTACCCTACCACGGAACCTACTCCTAACCCGTACACTAACAGTAACCCGTAGTCTCCCAGGACCCTAACCCGAACCCACTGTCGTCCCCTAACCAACCTGGACCCTCAACCCAGCCCGCTCCCTAACTCATACCCTAAGCGTAATCCTAATCCCTTTTCGTCCCCTAAACCGTCCTCGTTCCCTAATCTTTTATACCTAATCCGGATCCGAACCCATACATACACTAGCAAACACGACCTAACAAACACATACCCCAACACGACCCCGGTGTCGAACCCTCCACTGTACCCTCCACCATACCCGTTCCCTAACCCAGACCCTGATCCGAACCAGAACCCTAAACCTTACGCTAACCCGTAGACTGACACGTACCCTGTGCCTGACCTGTTGGCGTACCCATTCCCTAACCCTTACCCTAAGTGGTACCCTAATCCTTACACTGACACTCACCCGTACCCTAACAAGTACTCTAAGCCTAAAACTCGTTGGCGTCCCCTACCCTGGACCCGAAACCTTACCTGTTCCTTAACCCTAAACCTAACCCTTACCCTGATCCAGAAACTAATCCTAACCTGTACACTACACTAACACTAAACCGTTCTCGGACCCTTACCTGTACCCTAAACCGTACCTGTTCCCTAAGCCTAACTCATCGTGGTACCCGAAGCTGTACCCGTTTCGGAACCGTAACCCTAACCCGTCCTCCAGCCCTACCCCTCCGGCGGCCCCTGACCTGGACCACCCACGGTGTCCCCGTTCCAGCCCTACCCCTCCGGCGGCCCCTGTCCTGGACCAGCCACGGTGTCCCCGTGCCCGTGCCTGAGCCTCAGCCTCAGCCTGCCCCAATCCTAGGCCCGCCCCTGACACGACACGTCCTCCAGCCCTACCCCTCCGGCGGCCCCTGTCCTGGACCAGCCACGGTGTCCCCGTTCCAGCCCTACCCCTCCGGCGGCCCCTGACCTGGACCACCCACGGTGTCCCCGTTCCCTCCCCCTCCCCCTCCCCCTAGCCCACACACTTACCCGAAGCCTTCCCCTAAGCCGCCCAGTAATCCGAACACGTACGCTAACGACCCTGACCCGTACTGCTTTGCTCAGGCTCTTGCTACTCCTTGCCAAATGGCAGAGCAACCATTTGTCAGTCACCACTAGTCTAATAAATATCCATTGAGGCAGGTAGTAGAAGAAGTAGAGGCGTTTGTTTGTTTGGGTGCGTGTGTTTGAGTGCATGCAAAGTAGACCGAGAAGTCCCTTCGTGGGCTTCGGGTTGACTCCGTTTACGTCTGGGGTCCTGCTCTGGCTGGCGGGATGCATTGTGTCCAGGAGCCAAGGTCCCATTGTAGCAAAGGGCTGCTTGAGTGTGTGAGTGAGTGGAGGCCTGTGGTTCTTAGACAGACAAGGGCTAGTGGGCATCGAGTCCCTCAGGTGGCGCTAATTAATACGCTTGAATTCTCCTGTCAGTCAGTTACTCATGTGGAGCCATGTATCGAGTCAATGCTTCACTCCCACAGAGAATTCTGTAGTCCTCTTCCTCGACGGCCAGAGACATCCCAAAACCCTTTCTGTTTCCAACCAGATTCTGTGTGCAAAGTGCTCTGGGATCCAGCCTAGGACCTACCTGTCCATAGAGCTTCACCTCTGCACTGCTGCACAGGTAAGGGAAGTCGCCTCCTGTTGGCATGAGGATACAGGTTGGACATTTCTTCTCTAGCTTCGGTTGCAAGTGCACTCTGGTCAAACACCTGGAACAGAACACGAGGCCCAAAGTGTTCTTTCAACGTGTTCTTTGCACGTTCGGCGAAGGGCCGCCCAAACCTTACGCTAAGCCCTACTCTCATCCTAACCCGTACCCGTTCCCTCATCCTCATCCTAACCCTTCCCCTCATCCGTAGCGCAACCTGTACCCTAATACTAATTCCTACACTAACAAACAAACATGGACCCTAAACCAAGGCTGATCCCTAACCCGTCCCCTTCCCCGAACCATCCCCTACTCCCAAGCCGTCCACTAACGCTAACGCTAATCTGTACCCTAAGCCTAACCCGATTCCTAAGCCTTGCCCGGGCACTAATCCTAATCATCTGTCCACCACAACGAACCCGGACCCTAAACTCTGCCCATTCCCTCATCCGTACCCTCCTCCCCACCCTTCAAAGAAAGAAAAAGAACCTGTTGGCGTACCCTGACCCGGACCCTCACTTGGATCCTAGTCGTAACCAGGACACTAACCCATGCCCTAATCTGTACCTTCAACCGGACCCATTCCCTAAGCCACACCCTAACACTAACCCGTAGCCGAAAACGTCCCCGAATCCTAACCCATGGTCGTCCCCTCCACCATACCCGTTCCCTAACCCGAACCCTTACCCTACCACGGAACCTACTCCTAACCCGTACACTAACAGTAACCCGTAGTCTCCCAGGACCCTAACCCGAACCCACTGTCGTCCCCTAACCAACCTGGACCCTCAACCCAGCCCGCTCCCTAACTCATACCCTAAGCGTAATCCTAATCCCTTTTCGTCCCCTAAACCGTCCTCGTTCCCTAATCTTTTATACCTAATCCGGATCCGAACCCATACATACACTAGCAAACACGACCTAACAAACACATACCCCAACACGACCCCGGTGTCGAACCCTCCACTGTACCCTCCACCATACCCGTTCCCTAACCCAGACCCTGATCCGAACCAGAACCCTAAACCTTACGCTAACCCGTAGACTGACACGTACCCTGTGCCTGACCTGTTGGCGTACCCATTCCCTAACCCTTACCCTAAGTGGTACCCTAATCCTTACACTGACACTCACCCGTACCCTAACAAGTACTCTAAGCCTAAAACTCGTTGGCGTCCCCTACCCTGGACCCGAAACCTTACCTGTTCCTTAACCCTAAACCTAACCCTTACCCTGATCCAGAAACTAATCCTAACCTGTACACTACACTAACACTAAACCGTTCTCGGACCCTTACCTGTACCCTAAACCGTACCTGTTCCCTAAGCCTAACTCATCGTGGTACCCGAAGCTGTACCCGTTTCGGAACCGTAACCCTAACCCGTCCTCCAGCCCTACCCCTCCGGCGGCCCCTGACCTGGACCACCCACGGTGTCCCCGTTCCAGCCCTACCCCTCCGGCGGCCCCTGTCCTGGACCAGCCACGGTGTCCCCGTGCCCGTGCCTGAGCCTCAGCCTCAGCCTGCCCCAATCCTAGGCCCGCCCCTGACACGACACGTCCTCCAGCCCTACCCCTCCGGCGGCCCCTGTCCTGGACCAGCCACGGTGTCCCCGTTCCAGCCCTACCCCTCCGGCGGCCCCTGACCTGGACCACCCACGGTGTCCCCGTTCCCTCCCCCTCCCCCTCCCCCTAGCCCACACACTTACCCGAAGCCTTCCCCTAAGCCGCCCAGTAATCCGAACACGTACGCTAACGACCCTGACCCGTACTGCTTTGCTCAGGCTCTTGCTACTCCTTGCCAAATGGCAGAGCAACCATTTGTCAGTCACCACTAGTCTAATAAATATCCATTGAGGCAGGTAGTAGAAGAAGTAGAGGCGTTTGTTTGTTTGGGTGCGTGTGTTTGAGTGCATGCAAAGTAGACCGAGAAGTCCCTTCGTGGGCTTCGGGTTGACTCCGTTTACGTCTGGGGTCCTGCTCTGGCTGGCGGGATGCATTGTGTCCAGGAGCCAAGGTCCCATTGTAGCAAAGGGCTGCTTGAGTGTGTGAGTGAGTGGAGGCCTGTGGTTCTTAGACAGACAAGGGCTAGTGGGCATCGAGTCCCTCAGGTGGCGCTAATTAATACGCTTGAATTCTCCTGTCAGTCAGTTACTCATGTGGAGCCATGTATCGAGTCAATGCTTCACTCCCACAGAGAATTCTGTAGTCCTCTTCCTCGACGGCCAGAGACATCCCAAAACCCTTTCTGTTTCCAACCAGATTCTGTGTGCAAAGTGCTCTGGGATCCAGCCTAGGACCTACCTGTCCATAGAGCTTCACCTCTGCACTGCTGCACAGGTAAGGGAAGTCGCCTCCTGTTGGCATGAGGATACAGGTTGGACATTTCTTCTCTAGCTTCGGTTGCAAGTGCACTCTGGTCAAACACCTGGAACAGAACACGAGGCCCAAAGTGTTCTTTCAACGTGTTCTTTGCACGTTCGGCGAAGGGCCGCCCAAACCTTACGCTAAGCCCTACTCTCATCCTAACCCGTACCCGTTCCCTCATCCTCATCCTAACCCTTCCCCTCATCCGTAGCGCAACCTGTACCCTAATACTAATTCCTACACTAACAAACAAACATGGACCCTAAACCAAGGCTGATCCCTAACCCGTCCCCTTCCCCGAACCATCCCCTACTCCCAAGCCGTCCACTAACGCTAACGCTAATCTGTACCCTAAGCCTAACCCGATTCCTAAGCCTTGCCCGGGCACTAATCCTAATCATCTGTCCACCACAACGAACCCGGACCCTAAACTCTGCCCATTCCCTCATCCGTACCCTCCTCCCCACCCTTCAAAGAAAGAAAAAGAACCTGTTGGCGTACCCTGACCCGGACCCTCACTTGGATCCTAGTCGTAACCAGGACACTAACCCATGCCCTAATCTGTACCTTCAACCGGACCCATTCCCTAAGCCACACCCTAACACTAACCCGTAGCCGAAAACGTCCCCGAATCCTAACCCATGGTCGTCCCCTCCACCATACCCGTTCCCTAACCCGAACCCTTACCCTACCACGGAACCTACTCCTAACCCGTACACTAACAGTAACCCGTAGTCTCCCAGGACCCTAACCCGAACCCACTGTCGTCCCCTAACAACCTGGACCCTCAACCCAGCCCGCTCCCTAACTCATACCCTAAGCGTAATCCTAATCCCTTTTCGTCCCCTAAACCGTCCTCGTTCCCTAATCTTTTATACCTAATCCGGATCCGAACCCATACATACACTAGCAAACACGACCTAACAAACACATACCCCAACACGACCCCGGTGTCGAACCCTCCACTGTACCCTCCACCATACCCGTTCCCTAACCCAGACCCTGATCCGAACCAGAACCCTAAACCTTACGCTAACCCGTAGACTGACACGTACCCTGTGCCTGACCTGTTGGCGTACCCATTCCCTAACCCTTACCCTAAGTGGTACCCTAATCCTTACACTGACACTCACCCGTACCCTAACAAGTACTCTAAGCCTAAAACTCGTTGGCGTCCCCTACCCTGGACCCGAAACCTTACCTGTTCCTTAACCCTAAACCTAACCCTTACCCTGATCCAGAAACTAATCCTAACCTGTACACTACACTAACACTAAACCGTTCTCGGACCCTTACCTGTACCCTAAACCGTACCTGTTCCCTAAGCCTAACTCATCGTGGTACCCGAAGCTGTACCCGTTTCGGAACCGTAACCCTAACCCGTCCTCCAGCCCTACCCCTCCGGCGGCCCCTGACCTGGACCACCCACGGTGTCCCCGTTCCAGCCCTACCCCTCCGGCGGCCCCTGTCCTGGACCAGCCACGGTGTCCCCGTGCCCGTGCCTGAGCCTCAGCCTCAGCCTGCCCCAATCCTAGGCCCGCCCCTGACACGACACGTCCTCCAGCCCTACCCCTCCGGCGGCCCCTGTCCTGGACCAGCCACGGTGTCCCCGTTCCAGCCCTACCCCTCCGGCGGCCCCTGACCTGGACCACCCACGGTGTCCCCGTTCCCTCCCCCTCCCCCTCCCCCTAGCCCACACACTTACCCGAAGCCTTCCCCTAAGCCGCCCAGTAATCCGAACACGTACGCTAACGACCCTGACCCGTACTGCTTTGCTCAGGCTCTTGCTACTCCTTGCCAAATGGCAGAGCAACCATTTGTCAGTCACCACTAGTCTAATAAATATCCATTGAGGCAGGTAGTAGAAGAAGTAGAGGCGTTTGTTTGTTTGGGTGCGTGTGTTTGAGTGCATGCAAAGTAGACCGAGAAGTCCCTTCGTGGGCTTCGGGTTGACTCCGTTTACGTCTGGGGTCCTGCTCTGGCTGGCGGGATGCATTGTGTCCAGGAGCCAAGGTCCCATTGTAGCAAAGGGCTGCTTGAGTGTGTGAGTGAGTGGAGGCCTGTGGTTCTTAGACAGACAAGGGCTAGTGGGCATCGAGTCCCTCAGGTGGCGCTAATTAATACGCTTGAATTCTCCTGTCAGTCAGTTACTCATGTGGAGCCATGTATCGAGTCAATGCTTCACTCCCACAGAGAATTCTGTAGTCCTCTTCCTCGACGGCCAGAGACATCCCAAAACCCTTTCTGTTTCCAACCAGATTCTGTGTGCAAAGTGCTCTGGGATCCAGCCTAGGACCTACCTGTCCATAGAGCTTCACCTCTGCACTGCTGCACAGGTAAGGGAAGTCGCCTCCTGTTGGCATGAGGATACAGGTTGGACATTTCTTCTCTAGCTTCGGTTGCAAGTGCACTCTGGTCAAACACCTGGAACAGAACACGAGGCCCAAAGTGTTCTTTCAACGTGTTCTTTGCACGTTCGGCGAAGGGCCGCCCAAACCTTACGCTAAGCCCTACTCTCATCCTAACCCGTACCCGTTCCCTCATCCTCATCCTAACCCTTCCCCTCATCCGTAGCGCAACCTGTACCCTAATACTAATTCCTACACTAACAAACAAACATGGACCCTAAACCAAGGCTGATCCCTAACCCGTCCCCTTCCCCGAACCATCCCCTACTCCCAAGCCGTCCACTAACGCTAACGCTAATCTGTACCCTAAGCCTAACCCGATTCCTAAGCCTTGCCCGGGCACTAATCCTAATCATCTGTCCACCACAACGAACCCGGACCCTAAACTCTGCCCATTCCCTCATCCGTACCCTCCTCCCCACCCTTCAAAGAAAGAAAAAGAACCTGTTGGCGTACCCTGACCCGGACCCTCACTTGGATCCTAGTCGTAACCAGGACACTAACCCATGCCCTAATCTGTACCTTCAACCGGACCCATTCCCTAAGCCACACCCTAACACTAACCCGTAGCCGAAAACGTCCCCGAATCCTAACCCATGGTCGTCCCCTCCACCATACCCGTTCCCTAACCCGAACCCTTACCCTACCACGGAACCTACTCCTAACCCGTACACTAACAGTAACCCGTAGTCTCCCAGGACCCTAACCCGAACCCACTGTCGTCCC